>NC_056747.1:657240749-657433249 GCF_019279795.1 Protopterus annectens
TTCCTTGTTCCCAGAAAAGAGGGCACTTGGCACCCCATCCTGGATTTATCCATTCTGCACAACTCCCTGGTGGTCCCCAAATTCAAAATGCTAACTTTGCAGCAGCTGCTGCCTATGCTGACAAAATGCCTGGTTAGTGACCCTAGACCTAAAATTTGCCTACCTCCACATCATAAGGGAATTCTGCAGAAAATTCCTGCGCTTCAGAGCAGGCTCGCATTTTCAGTTCTCTGCGCTACCCTTTGGTTTATCCACTGCTCCCAGGGTATTCACCAAATGCTTGGCCCCGGCCATAGCATTTTGCAGACAGAGAAATATACAGATTTACCCTTATCTGGACGAATGCCTCATTCAGGCAAAGTGCAAAGAAATGGTGCTCCAGGACAACCTCTTTGTCCGAACTCTCCTAACTTCCTTAGGGTTCACTCTCAATGAGAAGAAATCAAAGCAAACACCTTCCCGGAGAATCATTTTCTTGGGAGCACTGCTGGACACAGCATCCCAAATGGCTTTCCTATCCCCAGAAAACCAGAGCTTCCTGCCTCTCTACTTTACCCAGCTGGCTTCCAGAAGTCCCCTCACAGCGAGGAAGTTCTTGCAAGCCTTGGGTATTTGGGCATCTTGCTTCTCAATTCCTCTGGCCAAGCTTCCCATGAAAACTTCAGTGGTATCTAAAGAACCTTTGGTGTCAGCGCACTCCGCCTCTAGAGACCCCTCTCCCTCTGATCCCCTTTAAGGGCAGAGTTTCTCTGGTGGGCAGGGGCCTGTGCCAATAAGGGACTTCCCTTTATCCTCCACCCTACCGGGCAGACCACCACCAACACCTCGGATATTGATTGTGGTGCTCACCTAGTAGGCAGATGCACCCATGGCCTTTGGGATGCCCAGAACCTTCACTCGCCCATCGACCAGAAGGGAATGATCGCAGTACAAAAGGCTTTGGCATCCTTCAAACCCCATCTCATGCCAAGGGTTCTCATTATCAAAACACGCCACTGTAATGTGGTACATCAGCAAACAGGGAGGGACCTACTCTTACTCTCTTTGCAGTCTAGCCATGAACCTCTGGCTGACAGCCTCCTCCATTGGATTACACCTAATAGCCCAATACCTACCAGGGATCAAGAACATCCTGGCAGACCACTTAAGCAGAAGCTTACTTGGACCCCGTGAATGGCAGCTCCGTAGGAAAAGCAAGTCACCCAGGAGTGGGGAACTCCATTGGTGAATCTCTCTGCTTTGCACCTCAGCCACTAGTTAAAACAGTTCTGTACTAGGGAATATCACCACCTAGCGTGGAAGGTGTATGCCTTGACCTTCCCCTGGAATTCCCTCTGTGCATTCCCCCATCTGCCTCTTTTTCCCAAGGTACTGATAAAGATAAGGGAGGAGAGATCAAAGGCCGTCCTCATTGCTCCAGATTGGCCCAGACAGCGTTAGTACCCCTTACTGCGCAGCATGACATCACAGCCTCCCAGGCAGTTCCCCTGATGACTGGGGGGGGGATGCTGCACCCGACTTGCAGGCTCTCTAAAAGCAAACTGGTCCTGCACATTATCACAGAAGGCTCAGCACCAGAAAATCTTACTCTGGTAAATGGAAAAGATTCTGCTCCTGAAGCCAGTCCAGAGGGGGCAGTTCCTTGCATCCTTCCATCCCTCTTATCCTGGACTATGTAGCGGAGTTCGATAGTGGCCTCTCCTCCTCTATTAAAATCCACGCCTCAGCCATTTCAGCTCATTTTGATACAGATCAGCCCCTGTTCTCATCCGTGGATTAAACAGTTACTCAGGAGTTTCTAATATCAGACCTCCCCAAAGGCTACCCACGCCAGCCTGGACCTGAATTATGGTCTGGAAAAACTAAAATTACCTTTCTTTGAACCTGCTGCTTCAGAATTGAAATACCTCTCCTGGAAGACTGCTTTCCTACTAGCTATCACCATAGCCAGAAGGGGTTTCAGAACTTCAGGCATTGATGGCCATTGAGCCCTTCATCATTTTCCATGCAGACAGGGTCTCCTTGAGGACTAACACCTCCTTTTTGCCCAAGGTGGTATCTAATGTGACTCTCATCCAGGCCGTACATCTACCCACCTTCTTCCCTAACCTTCAGAACAATTCTGCACTCACTAGACTGTGCACAGACAGCTCAGATACTGTGTATACTATACTAAACCCTTCAGGAAAACAGACCAACATGTCTTCTTTTCTCCAGGGGCAGAGGGGAAGCCCATTTCCAAGCAAGCCTTTTCCAAGTGGATATCGCACTATCCGTTTCTGCTACAGAATCCATGGGAAACCATCCCCTTAGTCTCTTCGTACCCATTCCACTAGGGCAGCTTCCACTTCCACAGCATTCTTCAGAGGAGCTCCCACCAGGGACATCTTGGAAGCTGCCACCTGGACCTCTGTCCATTCCTTTACAAAGCATTACCACCTACCTCTTTTCTTGAAGGCTAGGGCAGGGTTTGCCTCTGCAGTTCTGCAGGGCATGCTTACCAATGCCTAGGTCTCTAATCCTTCCACCCCTCTCCTCAGCTTAGGGAGTCCTCCCACAGGTGATGACTGCAACAGTGAAACACTAAGAACATAGTGCAGTTGTGTACACTTAACCATAAATGTAGATGTTCAAGGTTATTCACTGTTGCAGTCCTTGTTTCTCCCCGTCCTTCCCCTTGTATCCTCTTTCCTTGGGGTGACATAAGCTTATGGTGGCTTTTAGCCACCAGGACCACTTTACCATATTTCCTTGGGCTTCTGACTGGTTAGGGCAGGAAAAACTGATGTAATGACATCATCTCCCTTGCTTTATAGCACTGATGACCTGACGTCAGTCACAAGCGACCACAGCAGATGCAGAAAAACATGGACTCTGGTATTCGGGCCGGCCAAGGGTTACCACAGCAGGGATAAACCACAGGTGATAACTGAAACAGTGAATACACTCCTACATTTGTTACGTATACACAACTGTACTTTGAGGATGGTGCATGCAGATGTCACTTTTATGGCCTACGTCTGCTGCTAGCTTATGTGCAGCATTGCATGTACCTTGCAGTAGTTTAAATCTTTTGTATACTGGCTGGATGTTCGGGTCACCTAGGTGGGGAATCCCTTGCGTTATAAATACTGCAGCATGGAAGAGAGATCTGTAGTTATGGTAAGATTTTACAAAACTATTCGGTCTTCACTCCCTTCAACTAATTACTTTTTTGTTCCTTAAGTGGCCCAGGGGTAGTGCATACCCACTAGAGTACATCCAACTCCTTACCTCTCCCCACGGAGCCAGTAACAAATCATTTAGACAAATGCACGTGTTTTTCGTTCAGTTCAAGGTATGGGAAGTCTAAGACCTCTGCGCCAAATTTGAAACTTCCACGGTTCTGACTCCACTACCCATAATACCCTTTACTCCAGTTTGGTATTCTGATCTGGTTTGCTGCCTGAAGACTTCAGATGTGTTAAGGGCTCTCGTGTCCTTGCGTGTAAAAGTTTTGGTGTTTGAGATGGCTAAAACCTTTTATACCTCTACCGGAAGGCTGGTCCCCCAGATGTTCGTGTTTCACTGTTGCAGTCATTACAGTTGTTATCCTGCTGGCAGGCTGCCCTCAGTCGGCCTGAATTCCAAAGTCTTGGTCCGGCGTCTGTTGCTGTCGCCTCTTCCCTGATGTCAGAGCGTCAGGGGAATAAGATGCAGCCGACGCCATTTTCTTCAGTCTCTTACCGCGCGATGCCCAAAGCAGAAGTAGTTCGCATGTGCCAGTCGGCCAACCCCTGAGATTTTCTTGTTCGAATTTCAGATCAGACGTCTTCATTAAAAGCCAAGTACCCCGTTGGGGAAACTTTTTTTCTTTCTCCAGACCGATGTCAGAAAAAGTTAGTTGCATTTCTTGTGGGAAGCAAATACCTCATAAGGACTTTCATTCTTACTGTATTCCTTGCATAGGTAATGACCACGGCATTGCTAGTTGTCTTGTGCTAGATTCAACCAATGCACTATTAAGCGTCGGTATGATTTTGCATTACACTTTTGGCAGAAGATTTAATTATACAATGTCGTCTGATACCCATCCAACTACCGGAATTCACAAGAAACAAAGAAAAGGACAGGCAACAGAGGTCCAAAACCGATGAGGCGGCTTCTAAGCCAGTCGCTGGTTCTCGGTGAGGTGCCTTCGCAGCCCCTGATGCCTGCTACTTTAGAGCCGCAGGCTGCTAAAAACTCCCACGTGTAATCGACTAGGCCGCTGGAAACCCAAGGTATTTGACCCTCTGAGACCATTTCCTCAGATGGGTCAGGAGCCGCTGAGCAGGCATCTGCTTCTGAGGGTGTTTTCAGACCTACTCAGTTATACATTAAAACGACTTTTGCTTCAAAGGCAAAGACTAAAGCACCTTTAAGGACAGAAACAAGTACAACAGCCTCATGGACAGGCCTCCATGCTCAGAATTGCAGAAGACTTAATTACTTTGATCAGGGGTTCCCATCCCCTTCCTGATAAAAGGCCTAGGCAAGAGACGGACTAAATCTTCAGATCAGGTTTCCATTTCTTCTGATTCCTCTAGTATCAGGAATACTAACTTCCTCCCTATGAGGATTCTGATGCTGAAGAATCTATCCCTTCAGCCTCTCCTCCTGAAGACTACTCCTTTGGAGAAACCTTGCATACCATGAAGGAACATTTCCACTGGGAGAGCCAAGATTTTTCAGAATCTATGAAAAGGCTCAGACTTCCTTTTACTATCACAACACAGGCCCCTAGCTGTTCCACCTGTGTTGGCCGTTGTAGATGTGTTTTCAGTCTAGTCTGACTCCTTGCCTCCCCAGGGTTCCTGACTCTCAAATTCCTTTCCAAAAACCATACTGCTGACCTAGAAACTCTCAGGGTCCCAAAGGGGTCAAGGCTTCCACTGCAAAAAAACCCTGCCCCCTCTGACAGGGATTCTATGGCACTAGACAGATGGGGAAAAAAGATTTACACTTCTACTACCTTGGCTATAAGGGCCTTAAATTGCCAGTTTCATCTGCTCAAATATCAGCAGTATATCATGTCACTGCTTAAACAGAAAATGTTAAATTCTGAATGTGCAGGATTTATTGCATGCAGCTGAACAAGTTGGAATGCATACTTTGCAATGTGGTTTTGATTCTCTGGAGGCCTCCTGCAGGGCCGCTGTTACGGGTACTGTCATTAGGAGGCATACTTGGTTAAAGGAACAAAGTTTGCCTGATCATGTCAAAGCAAAATTTAGATGCTCCATTACAGCATGACATCTTGTTTGGTGTTAAAGCAGAAGTGTTAAAGAAAATGGAGGACAAAGCAAAAGCTATGCAAACGGTGAAGGATTTCTTACAGGTACAAGCCTCCAAGATTTAGCAGACACTGGCCTACAAAGAATTGGTCCTTTCCAGTGTCAGACAGGCCACAAAGGGGCAGATCCAGATGCCGTAGAGGCAGATCCCAGCCCCAAGGTTCGTACAGGTCGAAACAGTGGGGTGCTTCTACCTCCAAAAGTGGAGAAGACAAATCACAGCCATACCGGAAACTGTCTCAATGACTTCCACCTGCCTGCGCCAAGCACTTATCTTCTGGCAGCACCTTTAGGGGGGAAACTAGCACTTTTCCCAGAATTGGCACATAACCCTGGACAAAGTGTCACAAGGCTACAAGTTTCACTTCCATACACTGCCAAGGGCAAACGGTTGGCCAGACCTGCCAAAAAATCAATGGATAGAGGCACAAAAACAAATCTCATCCCCCATGGAAATGGGGGCCATTCAACAAGTACCAAAGCAAGAGCATGGACAAGGATTTTATCCAAGACTGTTAGTACCAAGAAAGGACAAGGCCTGGAGACCAATACTGGACCTATCTTTTCTAAACACATACCTGGATATACCAAATTTCAAAATGTTGACTCTACAGCAGCTTCTGCCCATGCTGGGCAAGAAGGCTTAGCTTGTGACTTTAGACCTAAGAGAGGCATACCTGCATGTACCAATCGGACAAACATGCAGAAGATACTTCAGATTCAAAGCAGGCTCAATGCATTACCAATTCTCTGCACTGCCCTTTGGCTTATCTACTGCGCCCAGGGTCTTTACAAAGTGCCTGGCACCAGTAATTGCATTCTGCAGACAGAGGAATACAAATATATCCTTACTTGGACGACTGCCTCATTCAAGCAGAGAACAAGGACATTCTACTACAGCATCTGACGTTTGTCAAGAGATTTTTAACATGCCTAGGGTACACAGTCAATGAAAAGAAATCAAAACTAGTACCCTCGAGATAATATTCCTGGGTGCAAGCTTAAATGCAACTGCCCAGATGGCTTATCTCAGCCAGGCAAACAAAGGCAACGGACTACCTATTTCAAAAAGTTGGCAACAAAGGCCCAGTTTTCTGCAAGAAAAATTCTGCAGGCTTTGGGCTTCATGGCATCCTGCATTCTACTAATTCCATATGCAAGACTGCATACGAGGAAACTTTAGTGATACCTAAAGTGTTTGGACTCAACATTGCCACAGCCTGGAAACAAGGATTACTCTCATTCTCTGCCTGCATCAGAAGTTTTGATAGGCGAAGGCTTGTCACCAGAACAAAGGACAGCCATTCACTTTATCGCCAGGCAGACATTAACGGATGCATCAGATTATGCCTGGGGGTGGGGGTCCACATGGCAGGAAGATGTATTCAAGGCACATGGTTCGCAAACCAAATGCATCTACATATCAATCAGAGATGCTAACTGTTCAGAATGCCCTGACAGCCTTCAAGGACCTACTTCGTCCGGGACAACTACTGATAAAGACGGACAACACCACGGTCATGTGGTAATATAAACAAGCAGGGAGGCACTCATTCTTACCCCCTTTGCAGACTAGCCATGACTTTGTGGGACACAGCATTGACTTACCAAGTACATCTGCAGGCACAATACCTGCCAGAAAAGACAAATACTCTGGCAGACTAAGCAGAAACCTCATGGATCCCCACGAGTGGAAATTGGATCCACAGGTCTTCAGCATGATAACAAAGAAATGGGGATGCCCGGATATAGATCTATTTGCCTCTCCTCACAGCTACCAACTAAAAAGATTCTGCACAAGGACTCATCACAGACAAGCATGGAAAGTGGACGCCTTATCTTTCAGCTGGAAAAAAATTAGCAGTATATGCCTTCCCTCCACTGCCTCTCCTCCCAGAGGTACTCCTATAGGTCAGACAAGAAAAGCCAAAGATACTGATTGCCCCAGACTGGCCCCGCCAGTACTGGTATCCAATCCTAAGGAACTTGTCTCGATGCCCGGCTTTTTAATTACCTCATCTACTGTCCCAACAAAACAATCAGATCCTGCACAGCCATCTCAAGACCTTAAATCTGGCAGCATGGCGGATAATGTAGTCATACAAAACGCACCTCTCACAGAAGCTGTGATGGATGTCATTTTGGAGGCTAGAAGGCCTAGTACTAGAAAATCTTATGCTGGAAAATGGAAGGGATTCTGTGCTTGGAACCAGACACAAGGAATTGACACAGCTGTACCAAATATCCCTCAGATTTTGCAGTACTTAATTGAGATGCTGGACAAAGGCCTATTTTTTTAATCTAAAATTCATGCCTCTACCATTTCGGCTCATTACAATAGAGCCACCAATCTTTTTTCATCCTTTAAGGCAGTACCTCAGAGGAGCCAAAAACTTAAGGCCTCCAAGGAGATCACCAATACCTGCATGGGACTTCAACTATGTCTTGGAAAAACTCACCCTACCTCCTTTTGAGCCAGCCGCTACAGCTGATATAAAGTTATCTTGGAAAACAGCTCTGCTCCTAGCAATAACTTCTGCAAGACCTGTTTCAGAGCTACAGGTACTCATGGCTGAGGAACCTTTTTATCATTTTTTATCCAGACAGGGTTTCTCTGAGGACAAACCTGACATTTATGCTTAAGGTAGTGTCCAGTGTGGCCCTTAACCAAGCTATTCATCTGCCAACTTTTTATCCAAATCCACAGAACAAGGGAGAGAGAATTCTGCATTCTTTGGACATACACAGACAGCTTCGATTCTACATGAACAGAACCAAAGTTTTCAAAGCAATTACTAGTGGCATATGCTGCAGGATCACAAGGAAAGGCCATCTCAAAGCAGACTATTTCAAAGTGGATAGGCCACTGCATTCGTTTCTGCTATTCACAACATGGCAAGCCAGTGCCTAAGGGCATTAGGCCTCATTCAACCACAGCAGCAGCCACTTCAGCAGCCTTCCTCAGGGGAGTACCAACCAAAGACATTTTAGAGGCTGCTACCTGGAGGTTAGTGCAAACCTTTACAAAGCACTATCATTTACCACTCTTAAGTCCAGGGCAGGCTTTGCCACTGCAGTTCTGCAGGGCCTCATAGCCGCCCTTAATGCTATTTAGCTCCAGCCTCACAACCTTAGCTTTGGGATTCAACCCAATTGTAATGACTGCAACAGTGAAACACGAAGAACATAGTACAGTTGTGTACACTTACCATAAATGTAGATGTTTGTGTATTCACTGTTGCAGTCCAGGTTACCCACCCGCCATCCCCCTTACTTTTGCTGGAACATATCTGTACTTCTGCAATCTATACAACCTATGTAGGGTGTTTGCTTGTAGAGGAAGGTAAAATATTGTTTGGTGCATGTATGTTTTATTAACATATTTTTAGCCTACCCTTTTGGGGGCTCCTGACATCTGGGGCAAGAAAAACTGAAGAAAATGCTGTCTGCTGCATTTTTTATACTTCTGATGCATTTTTTATACCTCTGACGCTCTGACGTCAGGGAAGAGGCGACCGACGCTGGACCAAGACTTTGGAATTCAGGCCGACTGAGGGCAGCCTGCCAGCAGGATAACCCAATTGTAAAGACTGCAACAGTGAATACACTCTAACATCTACATGTATGGTAAGTGTACACAACTGTACTTTATAGTGTAGAATTTAGTTTTCCTAGACGCAGCTTGATAGTGTGTTGAACAGCATGTTAATTAAAGATACTTTGGCGAACAGTAAAACACCACTGTGGTTTTAGATTTGTTGGTCACTTCGTAGTATTTATAATACAAGTGTTGCATTCAGCCACTCCTCATTCTGGCTAAATCTCAAGCCTTTAAGTGTTCTGACTTTAGGCATAAATTGCCCCCTTAAGATCCTCACAGTATATTGCCTGGGCACTACCCATTTGTGCATACAATGCTTTTAATGTGCCTGTTTTAACGCTAGAGCTTTACAAGCTCACCATGCCAAATTGAAGGGATTTCTTCCTCCACTACTTTTGCTTGGCCTGCCTCTTCTGCCTCCCTTGCTAAGCAACAAGACTAGGCTTGGTCTTTAAGGCCCCAGAAAAGGTTAAGGAGAAAAGTAAACTGACTTTTTCCTTCTCTGTCTAAACTGTCTTCAGATGTTTGTTCCAGGAGATTGGAACAGACAGCATCTCAGTCCTCTCCATTCTCCTGTCTCCGTTTTCACTGGAACTGGTGAGCCCACGTTTACTCCAGTTTTGCAGGACACTTCTCTGCTACCCAAGTTACCAGATTAGAGTGCTTTCCATGTGTTTAGTTGCAACTCTGCTCATCCCGGCATCCTTATCCAACAAGACTAGTCATACTTCAACAATCACTCTTATACTCCTAGCCGGATTTCACACTAGTCATTCAGTGGATCCTTTAAGTTCAGTGACTTAAATGTTCACCACCCCCAAAACTCCAGGATTCAAATCACACAAGTATGTAAGAATCACACCAGTTGGTGTATTGCTTCTCCATCAGTAACGGAAGCCTGACCCTTGCCAGGCACAACCACTACTACAGATCCCTTTGGAGTGGGAAGGCATTTCAAGGGAGGATGGTCCAAGGTTCTTGGTCACATCTAGAGGCTAAACTTCAAGTGTCTTGGAGGTGAAGACTGTCCTAGTGTTGCAGGCTTTTCAGGACTTCCTCCCAAGGATGTGATTTCTGTCCAGACAACATGGCAGTGTGGTATATTAAATGGGAGTGGAACCTGATACCCTCTTTGTAGACGCTGGGTATGTGGCGGTGGGCAATGTCTTCCCATTGTTTTCTGTTAGTCTCTCACAGTGGATGTCCCCAGGATACTAGAGGACAAACTGAGCAGGTAGGTTCTTCCTCGCAGGTGGTCCCTCAACCAAGCAGTGACAACTAATATATTCATTTGCTGTGGCCAGCCTTGCTGTGTGACCTTTACGCATGCTACCTGAAACAAATGTCGCAGGTACTTTGCCCTGATTCCCCACCACAGGGACAGTCACAGAAGGATGCTCTACTCCCCATTTGGCCCACAGGACACCTGTGTATACCTTTCCTCCAATACCCCTGACAACCAAACTTAAAGCCAGAAGGTGCAAGACCAGAGTGATCCTCATTGCTCCCTTTTGGCCTCTGCAAGTTTGGTTCCCTTTCCTGTGGCCCCCTGTAGTAGAACTCTCTGGATGCTGGATCACTGTCCAAACTTGTCACCTGTCTGTAATGCCTCTTCCAGACCAAATGTCCGTGAAATTGTCCTCATGGTTCTAGTTCTAACTAGTCAGAGATACTAGGCTTTCTTCAGTAGTCTGTATTATCTCCGCCTCTCAAGCTGCCAAGAATTTTCAAAGTAAATGGAAGTGTTCCCTTTGGACTTTGTCAAAGGGTTTGACTTCTTAGAAATTTTCATAGTGAATCTAGTTTTTATGTGATGAAAATATATAAATGACCATTTCCAATTATCAGACAAAATACCTCCATAGCAGGTCTTGAAAATTTCCAAAACCTTTCTCAAAGGAGCCTTCTCGCTGTGACCCACAGATATCCTTCTCTCCCTGGGATATCCGCTTTCCTACAAACATTGACTAGTCGCCCCCACACACACACACACACACACACACACACACACACACACACACACACCTGCTTCTGCAGACTTAAGTTTGTCTTGTAAGACAATTTTCCTAGCTGCAGTCACTTCAGTAAGATAATTGCTGAGCTACAAGCCCTTTCTTGTAAACCTCCCTATTCTTTTTCCATAAAGAGTTGCACTAAGAACTAAAGCATCCTTTCCCCTTAAGGTGACATCTGAAGCAAGTCTGAATTTGTTGACCTACCAGTGTTTTCCCCAGGATACAGGAGTATGGACTGCAATTGCTAGATGTTAATCTCAAACTCTGGTTCTGCTTTCATAGAACAGTACTTCAGAAAGCTGGACCAAATATGTATAGCTTTCTCCAGGGCAAAGCTTGGTAAGGGCATCTTCAAAGTTCCACTGACAACCATCCAGAGTATTTTCTTTGCCTATGTAAGAGATGTCTCTTAGCATACAAATGCAAAGCTCGTTCTAAAAGGACAGCAGTTTCGACCGCCTTTGACAAAATGGATAGGGAGGCATTTTGAGGGGAGGGTGGTCCATAGTTCTTGGTCACATCTAGAGGCCAAACCACATCCCTCTCTCTAAGATGAGGGCTGTACTGTCGTCAAGAATGTCCTTCCTTGATAACACCCAGATGTTTGGCAGTCTGTCCCAAAGTTTGAATAGGACGTTGGTAGACATCTGATACAAAAGTTGTGTGCTTACTGTAATAGATCCAAGTTTTGTTTGGTTTGACACCCCTCCCTCCTTTCAATATTCTGACATTTCTTGGTTACTGAGTAGATGCCACCTGAGACCCTAACAGCTTCTATGCTTCAGCTTTGCTTGTTTATATAATTTATATTTTGTATTCTTTTAACTTTATAGAATATTAGCCGATATCTGGAAAACTCAATCTGAGGTACTAAGGTGGATTGGAGAGAATTTTGGGTAGGGGAGGTTGTAGCCCTGGGATTGAAGCTTCAAAGACACAGGTCTGATCTGACAACACAAAGGTTGAACTGGACTAAAATAAAACTACAAACAGATCTGTTATGGCAAGTATGACTTCAGCTCATCTGTTCTACCATTGAGAGTACTGAGCTTCTGTTTGAAGCTGCCCTGATCAACATTATTTTGGTATACACTTCCCCAATTGACTGCAGAGCACATAACTCTGCAGCCTGAATGTAGATTGGTTCTATTTTGGTCTAAAGTACAAACCCCCCCCCCCCTCACATGTTGCTTTCATGGAAGTGTCATTGCCTGTTTCAGCTCTGATGCGCATGAAATGAGTGCAAGTTTCACTTGAGTTCTTTGATACTTAACAGTGCATTTTGAACCATCATGCATGTTTTGCGAGTTTGCCAGTTGCGACCTTTTTGCATTTTCCTGTGAATGTTTAACATTGGTTACAGCAGTGCAAGTTTGCTCTTCTGCAGTTGTCTAGGACCAAGATTTCTTGCATATTTAAAATGCTGCCACTACTACTACATGGGTTTGCTGGACTATAAGGCACTAGTAACATTTAAACTACATTTTTAGGGTTAAGTCGCAACAGTAAAGCTGAACTTTAAGATTCATGGTGTGCTGTTTTTTGTCAGGAGTCTCACTTCCATGCGATTTAAGGAAACCAAGTTTTTACTGTTCATATTAATTTTGTTTCTAGGTTGGCAAAGGCTGCATTTGATGATGCTATTGCAGAACTGGATACATTAAGTGAAGAAAGTTACAAGGATTCCACACTGATCATGCAGTTGTTACGTGATAACTTGACACTATGGACTTCAGATATGCAGGGAGATGGTGAGTTCTACTGAAATATTATATTTAAAGGAGTTCTTGTGAGGTGAGAGTACAGTATATGAACACAACAGGCTTCCATATTTTTAGCAGAGCTTTATATTTACATAGAAAGGTTTTGTGATCTGCTAGTCATGTATATTCCTCCTCAAAACAGCCTGATGTGGTTACCATTTTACTTTGGTCTCGTGCTGTGCTGCGTCGAGACGTTTCTGAAATGAGCCTTGTTCCCGGCTTGTATGAAGAGTCCCATTACTCCTTGAGACCAGAGCAAAGTTGATGTGCTGTTACAGCTTCAGATTTGTATTGTGGAACTAGTTTGGGTGCTAGAAGACTTGCTGCTGGGTCTCTGAGCCTTGAAGGCCTTAAAGCTCCAGATCTGTTGTGCAATTTATCAGAATGTATTTTGATCTGAAAGTGGTTTGAGTTTGTGCTTAATTGATACTTTTTCTGGATGAAAGTGGAAGAACATATCCGCAGTACCCTGGATTTTTGGTTTTCCTTAGCTTTGCTTCAATCTGACCATGAGTGCAAGTGTTTAGAGTAGCTTGCAGATGGCAGTATCTTGTTGCATTATGGGCACGTTACCTAGTTTTATACAAAGCAACTTTCTTAAAGCCCAGGTTTTCCTGTCTGCCCCATTTATCTCCCATACTACAGTTAAAGTTGCTAACAGATTCCCAAGCTTATAGCATTACTTAATCTGATTAGAGCATTTTATATTGTGTCATGTGCATAATTTTCATCAATGTATTTGTCCAGTTCTTTCCTTTTATGAAAGGAAATCCGTGCAGCATGTAACCCCATGCTGCTGTTTTTGGATAAACTGGTTTTCTTTGCTAGCAGTTAGGGTGAAAAAGTTAGATGTAATAAGACAAATGTTTAAAATGCTAAATGATTGTTGGGTAAGCTAATCCTTTAAGAACGAATAACATTTTTCTGTTAGGGAGAGCTTGATGTCCCATAGCTTAAGGGCTTTTGAGTCCTATCACGTTTTAATCCTAATGGTGAGCATAGGTGTTTTCATTTGAAATGGGTAGCTCCTGCCCATTGCATGGTTGTAGATTGGCTTAGGGTTTTAGTGGTGTAACGAAAATATGACACTGCATCTGTAGTGAACTGGTAGTCCTGGTTCCTAATGAAAAATCTATGAATTGCTGCCAAAAAAATAAATGGTTTGAGTATTGAAGGACATACTTCAGGTGACCAGCCTAGTGGGGAGGAATTGAGGAAAAGGTGCAGCATAGACTGCCCTATTCACATGCTGCAGTATCCATAACATAAGGGAGTCCACCTTCGGTTGACTCAAACATCTGTCCATTTTACCAAAGTTTAATTGCTACTGGGTAGGTATGTGCATTTGCCTGCATCACTCAGAATACTTCTGTAATAAATGGACGATATCTGGTATAAAGCAGGTATCAGCATGCGCCTCTGAGAATTTCTCTGCCACCTCTTTGACTACCAGCTCCGGTTATCACTTGCTTGGAAAAATTACCTCGTGCTTCACCTGGGTTCAGATAAGTACCTCATAGGGGTGGTTGCCTTTTGCTATGGATTTTCTTCAGTTAATGTTGGGTAGAAAGAGCAAGTGTCACTGCAGAAGTTAATTCCCCAAAAGCTTTCATGATCAGTCTAGACCCAGAATGACAGTACGTTGTGCGATATTTGCAAAGCCTTCATACCAAAGATTTAGAAGCTTCCTCGCTTCCCTCAAGTCATTTTAGAGAATCAGTATCTGAAGTGCCTAGCACAGGATATGGATATGACGGCTGGCTCTTCGGAAGAGCCACAACTCAAGGGCCAGGAATCTTAGGCCTGAAACCACATCTGCTGCCTCTACCCCGGGCGTCCCTCCCAATGCCGATGAAGGCCCGGAGGCCTTATCGGAAACTGTAGATTCTCCCTTGACTGGTACCATGGCGGAAGCTGTTAAGGAGACTGCCAGCATGTCAGAGGGAACCACAGGCATCCAACCCAGTCGCTGGGTGGTAGGACCACTGCTTATTTCCCGAGGCCCGCATGGGCTTACTCAGGTTGTGGTCCAGGAAGTTCTTTTGGATGTTGTGGAATGTCACCAGACATCCAGACTCCCTACTCTACAGTATTTATCAGAGTAGCATAAAAAGAAAATACAGAAAACCCAACATTTTTCTCAGGTCCAACATGCTCTTCCATCCGAACAAGCCACCGACTGGCAGGCCTTTACCCAAGGTCTCTTGAATGCTTTCATGGCCAGACACAAACTCCGGTTCAGGTTCCTTTTCCCTCCACCCCTTGGAAAAGGCCTTTGGAAGATCTTTCCTCTGAGGATGAAGATTCCTCTGGGGATGACTCTTGCCTCCTCTCAGATTGCTTCACCTCTAGGGTATGCTTCCCAGAGGAGAAGTCCAGTGGAGCAGACTCCCCTGGGAAGGTAACACTTTTGGGGAAACCATTGTTCAAATGAGACTTTCAAAAGGGATTGCAGCCGGGTATCAGACTAGGTATTGCAACTTTTTATGGATGGAATCTTCTAATCCTTCTGCAATCCCCCCTGTCCAGCCTGCCTTTTTGGATGCCTCCAAATCCCCAAACTCCTGTTCCTAAACAATCGACAGATTCTACAAAGTACAAACAGATTCCAGGGCTCTGACCACGCAGATATCAGTAGTTCAAATAAAATCATTTTATTCAAACAACGGTTAGCACGTTCACATAAGCTTAATCAGACCATGGTCTGGTGAAGCTTATGTGAAAGCGCTAACCGTTTGAATAAAATAAGATTTTATTTGAATTATTGATAACTGTGTGGTCAGTCTGAGAGCCCTGGAATCTATTTGTACTATTCAATATTTTTATTTGGGCTGCTTGGCATTTACTCTTCTTGGTGTAGCTCTTACTGAGTCTATTTTACTAGATTCTACAAAGTGCTGGAGGATGCCAAGTTCCTGTTTTAAGGCCCCATCAGCTGACCCAGCTACCATTTCTGTGGCTGTTGATAAAACCTCCAAATTGCTACCCTCCACTTCCTTGCTTCCATCTAAAGTAGGATTATGGAGAGGTTGGCCAAACGTTACTTCTGCCACCTTGGCTGTTAGGGCCATTAACCATCAAACCCACATGGCCAAATATGCATTGGCTCTGTTGATGGATGCAGTCATGCAATTTGGAGAACTGCCCTAACAAGTCCAAAATAGCCAACTACTTGAATCTTAGTGAAGGTACCAGACCATAAAATGTAGTTAAGGTGCAATGGGAGGCCTCTGCTAGGTCAGCTGCATCAAGATCAGTCCTAAGAAGGTATTCTTGCCTCAGGCTGCAGCTTTGCCAGATGACATCAAAGCAAAACTTAATGGACAACACCCTTGGATGAGCCTTATTTGGCTCTGCATCTGCTGAGCTCCTCAAGGCCCTTCAGGAAAAGGGCAAAGAACTTATGAACATCGTTGTCCCCTGTTCCCTGCTTCCAGAGGAACTGCGCTGTCAAGACTTTGTTAGGAAGCCCTCTAAACGCCTTTCTTCCAAAGAGAGGATTCCAGAAAGCAGGCCCTTTCCAGATCCTCTTCCTACACCTGCACAAAAACAGCCCTTTTAGGCAAAACCTGGTATTCTGTGACTACCGGGTCCTAAACCCATCTACTCCCTTGTCTTTGTCTCTCCTAGCTTGGAAACTGATTACCCTGGACTATTCGGTCCTTACCATTATCAAACAAGGTTACTTCATGACCTGGGAATCCAGACCATCCTTTCGAGGTATTCCTTAACCCCCATGAGACCAAATGTTTTTTCCTCCAGTCCTGCATTCCCTAATATCCCAGGCCACCATTCAAGACGTGCCTCCAGACCTAAGAGAAAAAGGATTATATTCCAGAATGTTTCTAGTCCCCAGGAAGGAAAGTCCTTTGAGGTCTATCTTAGACCTATCTCATCTAAACACCTTTCTGAAGGTGCCATCCTTCTGCATGCTGACTCTTCCTACACTCCTCCCCCTCCTGATTCTCTCAGGCTTACACAGTGTCCTTTGATGTAAAAGATGCTTGCTTGCACATCCCTATCCACCCACTCTTCAGGAAATCCCTTTGGTTCTCTGAGGATTCTTTGCATTTTCAGTTCTGTGCTTTGCCATTTGGTCTCTATGGCCCCCCCAGAGTAGTCATAAAATGCTTGGCCTCAGTCCTAGCCTTCTGCAGAATGCAGGTCATTCAAATCTTTCCTTAGTTGGACAATCTCCTCATTCAGGCCTCATCCCCAGGGGTTGGTACTAGAGCACCTAAAGACTACACCATGACCCTGCTAACCATAAATCAACAAGTCTTCCCTGACCCCATCTCAGGACCTTGTGTTCCTCTGCAGGATACTTGCAGCCCAAATGATGGCCTGCCTCCTGACAAAATTCTGACCCTCATCACTTATTTTCAAGGACTAAATCCACAGCAGTCTGTCTGCCAGGAAGTTTCTGTGTCTTGGGATTCATGGCTTCCGGCATCCCCATGGTACCCATGGCAAGACTGCATATGAGGCATTTCAGTGATTCCTGAGAACAGACTGAAAACAGCATCTGCATCCTCTAGTGTTTGTGGTCCCCTTCATTCCCTGCGTAACGAAAGAACAAAAGTGGTGGAGTTCTGATTTAAAAAAAAAAAAAAAAAACATGCCTTCTTATCCGGCCCCTTCCCCCATCCAGGATCTGTACAGATGCATCAGGCAAGGGCTGAGGGGCAACCATTGGGAACTGGAGAGATGTTTCCACCCCCCTCCCAGTTGAGGGAGCATATAATCAAATGAGGGCCTTAATTTTTGCCCTACAAATATTTAAGTCCCAACTGTTACCAGGAGTGCTATGGTGATATCCAGTACCACTGTCCTCTGGTACATCAAGAAGAGGTGGGGTGGGACATGGTCCTACATCTTTTGAAGACTGGCTGTCTGTGGGAGATTGTTCAGAAGAGCCAGGGTTCTCTCCTGGCAGTCTGTCCCCTCAACTCACTGTGATGGCAGACTTGCTAAGCAGGTCAATGACTCAATCCCACAAATGGGTGATGTCTCATTCCTATGTTGCAGTATTCTAGTTGAGATTTCCTGCCTTCAGGCAACTCAAAGCTTCAGCTTGGCTGTTGCAGCAGAGTGGGATGTCACATGCAAGGCCATAAACCAGGGGCCTTAAATGTGACATCTCACATAATCCTAAACTTTTCAGCCGCAGATGACCACATTGTGTTAGCTCATCAGACGTCTCAAGCTAAGTAACCTGTTGGGTTTTTGATTTTTCATATCTGATTGTTATTGCTTAGGCTTGGTTTGTTATAGCAGTTTATAGCCTATGGGTAAAAAGGGCAAATGCCAATGTGGGTGCCACATCCCCATAAAGAAGCCCATGATAGGTGTTTGCTTAGGCTGGGAGCACGACCATGCCACTTGCTCTGTCAGTCGTTTGTGTGAAAGACCCTATGCAACCGTCTGGCCGCAGCGCCTTAAGCAGTTAGCCCTAAGAATGGATCCCGCTTTTGAAGCCGCCACATAACCTCCACGTAAGAAGCCCAAGCTTCCTAGGCCTTTTCGCCTGCTGCTCCAATACCAGACTCCCAGCCAGGTGCATATTTAGGAGCTGAGGAGCGCCTGGTGGATCAGTCTACTTCCTGTGGGGAAGCCATTGCTTAGCCGACGACTGGCATGTCCACGGAGCCTACCCAGACTACCGTAGTGGTTGGGGAACCAGAGTCTGTGGTGCCTCCGACTAGGATCCAGACTTCTGATACGGTTCCTACTAAATCTGATTCCAGGCCGGTTCTTACATCGACCCCAGCAAAAAAAAAATCATACCACTTCCACTAAAGGCCTGCCTGACTCTGTCCTTCACTTCCGTGATGCAGGCCTTCAGCCTCATCCCCCACTGCTCTGTCTTAGCTCAGCCCTAGGCCTGCTTCAGCCTCTTCCGTCCCCATGCCATCTCAGGTTAGGGATGAAAAGCATGATACTTCATTCTCCTCCACGGAGGATTCCATATTTTACACCTCCCAATGAGTATTCTTCTAATGAGGAATCTATTGAGGGGGTTCACCCCCTGAGGATATTGGATTTGATGCGACCTATAACCAAAATGAAATTACTTTAAATGGGACACCTCACAAATGTCTGATACAAGAGATATTTTGGGCTTCAAGTTAAATCCCCCTCCCCTTCTGCTGTCCTGCCAGATCGTGTTTCACTGTTGCAGTCATTACACTAGTTATCCTGCTGGCAGGCTACCCGCATTCGGCCTGAATTCCAAAGTCCTAGTCTGACGTCTGTTGCTGTCGCCACTTCCTTGACGTCAATGCGCCAGGGGTATAAAAGATGCAGCAGATGCCATTCTCTTCAGTCTTTCTTGCCTCGTGCCAGAAGCAAAAGCAGTTCGCAAGTGCCGGTCGGCCGACTCCTGAGATTTTTGAAATTGAATTTCAGATCCGAAGTCTTCTATAAAGCTAAGTACCCCGTTGGGGGAACATTTTTCTTGCTCCAGACCGATGTCAGAAAAAGTTAACAATTGTATTTCTTGTGGGAAGCAAATACCTCGTAAGGATTTTCATTCTTACTGTATTCCTTGTCTAGGCCCCGACCACGATGTTGCTAGTCGGTTTTGTGCTAGATTTAACCAACGCACTAAGCGTCGGTACGATTTTGCTTTTCATTACTTTGGCCGAAGGTAATGCCCTCAGAACAGCCCACGACCAGAGTCGTAAAAAGCGCAAGGAAAAAGAGAAGGACAGGCATCCGAGGTCCAAAACTGACAAAGCCTCTTCTAGGCCAGTCGCCAGTTCTCAGTGAGGCGCTTTCGCAGCCCCTGACGCCTGCTACCTCAGAGCCACAGGCTGCCTCCAACTCCCACGTAGAGACAACTAGGCCTTTGGATAATCAAGGTATTGGGCCTTCGGAAATTAATCCCTCAGATGGGTCCGGAGCCGTTGAGCAGGCATCTGCTTCTGAGGGTGATCATCGTGCATGCAGCTGCAGTCATAACAGATGGGTTCTCCTGCCGTCAGGCGGGTCCTCGGTCGGCCGAATTCCAAAGTCTAGGTCCGGCGTCGGTTGTCGTTGCTTCTTCCTGACGTCAGTGCGACAGGGGTATAAAAGAACCAGCCGACGCCATTTTCTCCAGTCTTTCTTGCCGCGCAGTGGCAGAAGCAGTTCGCAAGTGCCGGTCGGCCAGCTCCTGAAATTACGAAAATTTTGCAACCAAAGTCTTCTTGAAAGGTAAGTACCCCGTTGGGGAAACTTTCCTTGCCTCAGACCGATGTCAGACAGTTAATTGTATTTCATGTGGGAAGCAAATACCGCATAAGGATTTTCATTCCCTCTGTATTCCTTGCTTAGGCCCAGACCACGACGTCTCGGTCTGTCATTTTTGTGCCACATTCAACAAGCGCACCATTAAGCGTTGGGCGGAGTTCGCCCAGCATTATTTTGGCAAAAAATTTAACTTATGTCGTCGGATACTCAGACTCCAGTTTTGTCTAAAAAAACGCAAAGATAAGGACTGACACACGAGGTCCGCGGCCTCTACCGACACCACGCCAAAGCCGACTACAGGTGGTCCGGTTCTCAGCGAAGCACCTACGCAGCCCTTGACTACCGACGACACTTCATTGGCGGTGTCTTCTGTGCCCGAGGTCGCAGGCTCCTCTGCCCACACCCCGACTACAGATACCGAAGCCACTCATGGTGGTGAATCTCAAAATGTAGACAGGTCTGCCTCCTCTCAAGGTGTCTTCAGACCTTACTCTTCTTTTTCCATCAAGGCTTTCACTAAGTCTAAAGCAGCCATGCATTCTAAGAGACAAAGCTACACAGGGCCCTTCTCCAGGCCCCATGCCTAAAAAACAGATGTTTAAAATGGCTGAGGATTTACTCATCAGGGGTTCTCAACCACCCCCCTGGACAAAAGGCCCAGAGTGGAGGAAGAATCCCCCTCCTCTGACCAGGCCTCCATTATATCAGAGCACTCTGAACAGGAACATTCTTACTCCCCTTTTGAAGATTCTGATTCAGAGGAGTCAATTCCCTCTGCCCCCCCCCCCCCCCCCGAGGATTACTCATTTGGGGAAACCTTGCATACCTTAAGGGAACACTTCCACTGGGAAGGCCAAGAGTACTCTGATTCCAAGAAAAGGCTTAGGGATTTTCTCTTGCTACCTCAGCACAGGCCTCTAACTATACCTCCTGTCTTAGACATACTAGATGATGTGTACTTGGAGGCCTGCCTTAACCCGGATTCTTTACCTCCAGCCCCAGTCAAGCCTGACAGGTACTACCGGGTTCCTGACTCACCAATTTTTATACAAAAGCCATGCGGCTGACCCAGAAACTATCTCACAGGGCCCCAAGGGGATTAAGGCTTCCACTGCTAAAAATCCATTACCTTCCGAGAGAGATTCCAGATCCTTAGAAAGGTGGGGGAAAAAGGTATATACCTCGGCCACCTTAACCATGAGGGCATTAAACTGCCAGTTCCATATGCTAAAGTACCAACAGTTTCTGTTATCACAATTGAGAAGTAAAATGTCACAACCTGAACAACCAGACTGGAAGGAGTTGCAGGATTTGATGCATAGTGCAGAACAAGTGGGTAAACATACCTTGAAATGTGGTTTTGATGCTCTAGAGGCCTCATGTAGAGCTGCTGTTACAGGATCAGTGATGCGTAGACATGCCTGTCTCAAGGAACAAAAACCTTACCAGATCATGTCAAAGCTAAATTACTAGATGCCCCTCTTCAAAAGGATGTATTATTTGGTGTTAAAGCTGAGGAGGTATTAAAGAAAATGGAGGAAAAGGCTAAATCAATGCAAACAGTGAAAGATTTTCTACAGGTACAACCTCCACATTTCAGTAGAAATTGGCCTTCCAAAAATTGGTCCTTTCCAGCCACGGACAGACCCCAAAGAGGTAGATGCAGGTGCCCGAGGGGCAGAGGGCAATCTCAAGGATCGTTAGAGGCAGACAATGGCAAGCTCCTACACAGAGGTGGTGAGGATAGTTAGCAGCCATTCAGAAAGCAAGCCCAATGACTTTCCCCTTTGCATGCCAAACAAGGCTCAAATGGCAGCACCCTTAGGTGGAAAACTGGCATTATTTTCAAAAAATTGGTATATTGTCACAAGACAAATGGATCCTGGACATTATAAACAGAGGCTACAGATTCCATTTTCACACCCTTCCAAAAATGAGAGGCATGCCAAACCTGCCACACAATCAAAGGGCAGAGGCACAAAGACAAATTTCAGATCTCATGGACATGAAAGCTATTCAAGAGGTACCTACTCACGAACAAGGTCAAGGTTTTTATTCCGGACTATTCCTGGTACCAGGGAAGGGAAAAGATTGGAGACCTATTTTGGACCTATCCATCCTAAACACATTTTTACTCGTACCAAAATTCAAGATGCTCACTTTACAGCAGCTTCTTCCCATGCTGGGCAAGGAGTCTTGGCTGGTAACATTGGACCTCAAGGAGGCATACCTGCATGTCCCAATCAGACAATCTTGCAGAATATACCTTAGATTCATAGCTGGCTCAATGCACTAGCAATTCTCTGCACTGCCCTTTGGCTTATCTACTGCGCCCAGGGTCTTCACAAAATGCCTGACACCAGTAATTGCATTTTGCAGACAGAGGAATTCAAATGTATCCCTACTTGGACAACTGCCTTATTCCAGCAGAGACCAGAGACATTCTACTAAAGCATCTGGCGTTTGTAAAAAGATTACTAATTTGCCTAGGGTACACAGTAAACGAAAATAAATCAAAACTAGTACCCTCTCAAGAGATAATATTCCTGGGTGCAAGCTTAAATACAACTGCCCAGATGGCTCATCTCACGCCAGACAAAGGCAACTGACTTCTTACTTCGAAAGCATGGCAACAAAGACCCAGTTATGTGCAAGAAAAATTCTGCAGGCTCTGGGCTACATGGCCTCCTGCATTCTGCTAATTCCATATGAGGAAACTACAATTGTATCTAAAAAGTGTTTGGACTCAACATTACCACAGCCTGGAATCATTAATTTCACTCATTCCCTGCCTGCAACAGGAGTTTAGATGGGCAAATGTTAACAGATGCATCAGTTTATGCCTGGGGGGGGGGGCGCACGTGGCGGGAAAATGTATTCAGGGCACATGGCCCCCAAGCCAAAGGCATCTACACACCAATCAAAAAGATGTTGGCTGGTACAAAATGCCCTGACAGCCTTCAAGGACCTACTTCATCCAGGACAGTTGCTGACAGACAACACCGCAGTCATGTGGTACATAAACAAGCAAGGGGGCACACATTCCTACCACCTCTGCTGACAAGCCATTATTTTGTGGAACACAGCATTGACCTACCAAGTACAACTGCAAGCACAATTCCTGCCAGGAAAAACAAATGCTCTGGCAGACGAACTAAGCAGAAACCTCATGGATCCTCAAGTGGAAACTAGATCCACAAATCTTCAACATAACAAGGAAATGGGGATGCCCAGACATCTTTTTGCCTCCCCTCACAACTGCCAACTTTGTGATAGGACTTATCACAAACAAGCATGGAAAGTGGATGCTTTGTCATTCACCTGGAACAGCCTTACAGTATATGCCTTTCCCCCACTGCCTCTCCTCACCAAGGTACTCCTAAAGGTCAGACGAGAAGCCACAAATTATACTGATTGCCCCGGATTGGCCACGCCAACACTGGTACCCAATCTTAAGGAGCTGGTCTCAAGGCCCAGCCTGGACATTGCCTCAAATTCCTCATTTACTGAGCCAACAAAAGTCAGATCCTGCACAGCCAACTCAGAACTCTAAATCTAGCTGCATGGCGGATAGTGTAACCATTCAGAATACACCTATCTAAAGCGGTTATGGATGTTATTTTGGAGGCCAGGAGGCCCAGCACCAGAAAATCTTATGCAGAAAAATGGAAGAGGTTGTGTGCTTGGAACCAGGCACAAGGAATTGACACGCTGGCCTATCCTCATAAAGACCCATGCCTCTGCCATTTCAGCTCATTACAATACAGACCCACCTATTTTTTCACATCCATTGCTTAGGCAGTTCCTCAGGGGGGCCAAAAACATAAGACCTCCAAGGAGAGCACCAATACCTGCATGGGATCTCAATTTTGTCTTTGAAAAACTCCCACTGCCTCCTTTTGAGCCAGCCAATACAGCTGAGAATTCTTATCAAAAACAGCTCTGCTCCTAGCAAT
This sequence comes from Protopterus annectens, assembly GCF_019279795.1. Lineage (NCBI taxonomy): Eukaryota > Metazoa > Chordata > Ceratodontiformes > Protopteridae > Protopterus > Protopterus annectens. Next base: position 657,264,633 of record NC_056747.1, read on the forward strand.
AACTTCAGCAAGAAGAGTCTGAGTTACAGGCATTAATGGCTGTGGAACCTTTTATCTTCCATCCATACAGGGTTTCTCAAAGGACAAACCCAACATTTATGCCTAAGGTAGTGTCCAGTGTGGCTCTTAACCAAACCATTCATTTGCCTACTTTTTACCCAAACCCACAGAATAAAGGGGAGAGACTTCTGCGTTCTTTGGACATACACAGGCGGCTACACTTCTACTTGGACAAAACTAAAGCTTTCAGAAAGACTGAGCAACTTTTAGTGGCATATGCTGCAGTATCGCAAGGAAAGGCCATCCAAAAGCAGTATTTTTCAAACTGGGTAGGACACTGCATTCGTTTCTGCTATTCACAACATGGCAAATCAGTGCCAAAGTGCATTAGACTACAGTCTACCAGGGCAGCAGCCACCTCAGCAGCCTTCCTCAGAAGTACCAACCAAGGATATTTTGGAGGCTGCAACTTGGATTTCAGTGCACACTTTTACTAAGCACTACCACTTAACTCTTTACTCTAAATCCAGAGCAGGCTTTGCCACTGCAGTTTTGCAGGGCCTTATAGCCACTCCTAATTCTATTTAGACCCAGCTGTCCAACCTCAGCTTTGGGATCAACCCAAGTGTAATGACTGCAACAGTGAAACACGAACATAGTACAGTTGTGTACCTACCATAAATGTAGATGGTTGACTGTATTCACTATTGCAGTCTAGGTTACCCACCATCCCCCTTTCTTTGCTGGGGCTTATCTGTACTTCTCTATCCTATACAACCTATGTGGTGTATTTGCTTGTAGATGAAGGTATTGTTTTTTAGTGCATGCTTTTATAAGCGATGTTTTTTAGCCTACCCTTTTGGGGGCACCTGACATCTGGGGCAAGAAAAGCTGAAGAAAATGGTGTCAGCTGCATCTTTTATACCCCCGGCGCACTGACTTCAGGGAAGAGGCGACAGCAGCCGATGCCGGACCAAGACTTTGGAATTCAGGCAGACTGTGGGTAGCCTGCTAGCAGGATAACCCAAGTGTAAGGACTGCAACAGTGAATACACTCAACATCTACGTTTATGGTAGGTACACAGCTGTACTTTAAGGTATAGTTTTACCAAACTATTTCGTCATTTGCGTTCACATCTGATTCCTGACTGCAGGGGGTCAGCTCGCCCAAAGTTCAATGAGTGTACCTGCAGACTCCCTTACACTGACAGTGTAGTGGTATGAGAGGTGTTGATCAGCAGAAGTTTCTTGACACAGTTCCAAGTTGTATGCTTGTACAGGCATCAGTCTGGTTTACTGGCCTGCTTCTATGGATTCCAGTAGGTGTCATGCTGGGGGAAAAACCTTCAGTGTTCTTTGTAGCTTAATGTTTTAGTAGTGACTCTTGGGATTTCCTGCCTGCAGAAGTCTAAGGCTGGCCTGAATACAGGAAATATCACAATTCCGTTCTGATGTCTGGATGTCAGTGGTATAAAGGACGGTCTGCCAGCAGAGTTTTACATTTTTTTCTTACCCTCTTAAGTCAGATGCATATTTTTGCATGTGTATAGTCTGTGTTGGGTTGGTCTGAAGATCAGAGGAGAGGCCCCTGTTGGAATACTTGCTCTTTCTCTTGATTGTAGATGTCTGTGTAAGTTGTGTGGGAGCAGAGTTCCTAATAAGGAATTTGTCACTTTTGGTGATCTCTGCTACGGGCACAGTGTTAAGTTGTTCCCAGTGTATTGGTGTTAATGCCCTGGAGTGATTACTTGTAACAGAAGCTCTGCTTGTTGTAAAGTTTAGTATGGTGTCTGCAGGATGTTCATCGTGCATACAGCTGCAGTCATAACAGATGGGTTCTCCTGCCGTCAGGCGGGTCCTCGGTCGGCCGAATTCCAAAGTCTAGGTCCGGCGGCGGTTGTAGTCGCTTCTTCCCTGACGTCAGTGCGACAGGGGTATAAAGGAACCAGCCGACGCCATTTTCTTCAGTCTTTCTTGCCGCGCGGTGCCCGAAGCAGAAGTAGTTCGCAAGTGCCGGTCGGCCAGCTCCTGAGATTATGAAAATTTGGAAACCGAAGTCTTCTTAAAAGCCAAGTACCCGTTGGGGAAACTTTTCTTGCCTCAGACCGATGTCAGACAAAGTTAATAATTGTATTTCTTGTGGGAAGCAAATACCGCATAAGGATTTCCATTCCCTCTGTATGCCTTGTTTAGGCCCAGACCACGACGTCTCGGTCTGTCGCTTTTGTGCTACATTCAATAAATGCACTATTAAGCGTCGGGCAGAGTTCGCCCAGCATTATTTTGGGAAAGCATTTAACTATACTATGTCGTTGGATACTCCGACTCCGGTTTTGTCTAAACGCAAAGACAAGGGCCGACACGAGGTCCACGGCCTCTACCGACACCACGCCAAAGCAGACTACACGTGGTCCGGTTCTCAGCGAGGCGCCTATGCAGCCCCTGACTACCGACTACACTTCTTTGATGGTGTCTCCTGTGCCTGAGGTCGCAGGCTCCTCTGCCCACACCCCGACTACAGATACCGAAGCCACTCTTGGCGTTGAAACTCAGAATGTGGACAGGTCCACCTCCACTCAAGGTGTCTTCAGACCTTCCTTTTCTTTCTCCATCAAGGTTTTCACAAAGTCTAAAGCAACCATGCACTCTGAGACCAGCTACACAGGGCCTATCTCCAGGCCCCATGCCTAAGAAACAGATGCTTAAAATGGCTGAGGATTTAATTACTCTTATCAGAGGTTCTCAGCCCCCACCGGACAAAAGGCCCAGAGTGGAGGAAGATTCCCCCTCCTCTGATCAGGGCTCCATTATTTCAGAGCACTCTGATCAGGAACATTCTTACTCCCCTTTTGAAGACTCTGATGCGGAGGAGTCCATCCCTTCTGTATCCCCCCCTGAGGATTACTCATTCGGGGAAACTTTGCATACCTTAAGGGAACACTTCCACTGGGAAGGCCAAGATTATTCAGATTCCAAGAAAAGGCTCAGGGAATTTCTATTGCTACCTCAGCACAGGCCTCTGGCTATACCTCCTGTCTTGGACATCCTAGATGATGTTTACTCGGAGGCCTGCCTTAACCCGGACTCGCTACCTCCAGCTCCAGTTAAGCCTGACAGGTACTACAGGGTTCCTGACTCACACCAATTTCTATACAAAAGCCATGCTGCTGACCCAGAAACCATCTCACAGGGCTCCAAGGGAGTTAAGGCCTCCATTGCTAAAAATCCATTGCCTTCCGGGAGAGATTCCAGATCCTTAGAAAGGTGGGGAAAAAAGGTATATACCTCTGCTACCTTATCCATGAGGGCCTTAAACTGTCAGTTTCATATGCTAAAATACCAACAGTTTTGTTATCACAATTGAAAAGTAAAATGTCACAACCTGAACAACCAGACTTGTGCAGGATTTGATGCATAGTGCAGAACAAGTGAGTAAGCATACCTTACAATGTGGTTTTGATACTCTAGAGGCCTCATGTAGAGCTGCTGTTACAGGATCAGTCGTACGTAGGCATGCCTGGCTCAAGGAACCAGCCTTGCCTGATCATGTCAAAGCTAAATTACTAGAAGCCCCTCTTCAAAAGGATGTACTATTTGGAGCTTATGCTGAGGAGGTATTAAGGAAAATGGAGGAAAAGGCTAAATCAATGCAAACTGTGAAAGAATTTCTACAGGTTCAACCCCCACATTTTAGTAGAAATTGGCCTTCCAAAAACTGGTCCTTTCCTGCCAGACAGACCCCAAAGAGGCAGATACAGGCGCCCGAGGGGCAGATGACAATCCCAAGGATCGTTTAGAGGCAGACAATGGCAAGCTCCTACACAGAGGTGGTGAGGACAACTCACAATCTTTCAGAAAGCAAACCCAATGACTTTCCCCTTTGCATGCCAACCAGGTCTCAAATGGCAGCCCCCTTAGGAGGAAAGCTGGCATTATTTTCAAAAAATTGGCATATTGTCACAAAGGACAAATGGATCCTGGACATTATAAACAGAGGCTACAAATTCCATTTTCACACCCTTCCAAAAATGAGAGGCATGCCAAACCTGCCACACAATCAAAGGGCAGAGGCACAAAGGCAAATTACAGAGCTCATAAACAGGAAAGCTATTCAAGAGGTACCTATGCCCGAACAAGGTCAAGGTTTTTATTCCAGGCTATTTCTGGTGCCAAGAAAGGGAAAAGATTGGAGACCTATTTTGGACCTATCCATCCTAAGCACATTTCTACTCGTACCAAAATTCAAGATGCTCACTCTACAGCAGGAACTTCCCATGCTGGGCAAGGAGTCTTGGCTGGTAACATTGGACCTCAAGGAGGCATACCTGCATGTCCCAATCAGACAAAATTGCAGAAGGTACCTCAGATTTCTTGCAGGTTCAACCCATTATCAATTCTCTGCATTGCCCTTTGGCTTATCTACTGTGCCCAGAGTATTCACGAAATGCCTGGCATCAGTAATTGCCTACTGCAGACTTCAAGGGATACAAATATACCCCTATTTGGACGACTGCCTGATCCAAGCGGACAGCAAGCACGTTCTTCTGAAACATCTGGCTTATGTAATAATGTTATTGAACTCTCTGGGATACACAGTCAACAAAAAGAAATCAAGGCTGATACCCTCTCGGAAGATGATTTTCCTGGGTGCCAATTTGGACACAAACACCCAGATGGCCTACCTCATGCCAGAGAAGCAGGGGCAACTAACTCAATACTTCAGAACACTAGCAAATTACACCAGGCTGACTGCAAGGAAAATCCTGCAGGCTCTGGGATTCATGGTATCTTACATCTTACTAATCCCATGTGCAAGGCTGCATATGAGGAAACTACAATGGTACCTGAAAAACATATGGTCTTAACACAGCCACAGTTTGGAAACAATAATACCACTAATTCCATGTCTGCAAAAGGAATTTCTGTGGTGGGCTCAAGCATGCCAAACAAACACAGGTCTTCCATTCAGCAAGCCTCAAGCAAATCAAGTCATCACAACAGACGCCTCTGACTACGCCTGGGGGGCGCACATGACAGATCGGTGCATTCAGGGCAAATGGTCCCAAAAAGAAAAGCACCTGCACATCAATCAAAAAGAAATGCTAGCAGTAATAAATGCTATTATAGCTTTCAAGGACCTTCTACAACCAGGTCAACTATTGATAAGAACGGACAACACCACAGTTATGTGGTACATACAGGGAGGAACACATTCTTACCCCCTATGCAGACTGGCCATGTCACTTTGGAACATGGCCATGGACTTACAAATGGAACTACAAGCACAGTACTTGCCAGGCAAGGAAAACACGCTGGCAGACAACCTAAGCAGGAATGACAGATCCACACGAATGGAAATTGCATCCAAAAGTTTTTACAGAAATAATCCAAGAATGGGGAAAGCCAGACATAGATCTTTGCCTCCCACAAAAATCATCAATTGACAAAATTCTGCTCAAGGATCTTCCATCCAAAGGCCTGGAGAGTGGACGCTCTTTCAGTTGGACATCAATGACAGTTTATGCCTTCCCACCTCTTCCTCTGCTGCCCAAAGTTCTATTGAAGACCAGAGCAGACAGACCAAAGATGATTCTCATTGCTCCGGACCTGCCAAGGCAACACTGGTACCCAGTCCTGAGGAGCCTGACTCATTCCCCACCATGGACCCTGCCTCTAATGCCTCTTCTGACTCAGCACAGCTTCAAAACTCTTCACAGCCAGCTAAAAACACTCAATCTAGCCGCATGGAAGATTCCTTGGCATCACAACAGGCCCTACTCTCCAAGGAGGTGCAGGATGTCATTTTGGAGGCCAGAAGGCCATCAACTAGAAAAGCTTACTCCGCAAAATGGAAACGTTTGTGTCTGGAATGAGAGCCAGGATCCTGGAAAACTGGATTTACCTCAAATACTGCAATATTTGGCTGAACTGCTAAGCAGTGGACTTTCTCCTCCATCAAAATCCATGCCTCAGCCATTTCTGCAGAATACAACACTGATGCACCTTTATTCTCTCATCCTCTCAAGACAGTTCCTCAGAGGGGCTAAGAATTTAAGACCTCCAAGGAAACAACCAATACCTGCTTGGGATCTTAATTTCATTCTGGAAAAAATGACCTTTCCTCCCTTTGAGCCAGCTGCCTCATCAGATTTGCAATATTTGTCCTGGAAAACGGCCTTCCTTCTGGCTATCACCTCAGCTCGTAGTTTCAGAACTACAGGCTCTCATGGCTGTCCAGCCTTTTATCATCTTCCATCAGGACAGAGTTTCCTTACGAACCAACCCGTCCTTTATGCCTAAAGTGGTATCCAGGGTAGCTTTAAATCAGGCCATACATTTACCTACCTTTTATCCTAATCCTCAAAACAAAGGGGAGAGATTACTACATTCCTTGGACATCCACAGACAACTGCGTTATTTGGACAGAACAAAGCCTTTCAGAAAATCAGAACAGCTCTGTGGCCTATGCGGTAGGAGCTCAAGGAAAGCCAATTTCCAAACAGACAATCTCAAAATGGATAGCCCACTGCATACGCTTTTGCTATTCCTTTCATGGTAAAACTGTACCTACAGGCATTAGAACTCATTCCACCAGGGTCACAGCCACCTCTGCAGCCTTTCTCAGAGGAGTTCCTACCAAGGATATTTTGGAAGCAGCCACTTGGAGTTCTGTGCATACCTTCTCCAAGCACTACAACCTACCATTGTACTCCAAATCTAGAGCAGGCTTTGCCACTGCAGTCTTGCAGGGCATTTTGGCTCCTCCTAGTTCCACCTAGTGCCTTCCACCCCATTCTTAGCTTTGGGATTCTACCCATCTGTTATGACTGCAGCTGTATGCACGATGAACATAGTACAGTTTTGTACCTACCATAAATGTAGATGTTCGAGTGCTAATACAGCTGCAGTCCAGGTTTCCCTCCCTCCTTCCCCTCTTGGGACAGGCCTATAGGCTAACATCCTCATACAACCTGATTGGGGTATTCATTTATGATGTACTTGCTTGCAACTACTATATTTTGATTATATTGCACTGCATTATTACACAAATTTATGTATTGCCTTCCTTTTGGGGGCACCTGACATCTGGGGCAAGAAAAACTGAAGAAAATGGTGTCGGCTGGTTCCTTTATACCCCTGTCGCACTGACGTCAGGGAAGAAGCGACGACAACTGACGCCGGACCTAGACTTTGGAATTCGGCCGACCGAGGACCCGCCTGACAGCAGGAGAACCCATCTGTTTTGACTGCAGCTGTATTAGCACTCTAACATCTACATTTATGGTAAGTACAAAACTGTACTTTCCTCTCCCTAATTCGGGGGGGGGGGGCTTAAAGGAAAGTATGAAGGAAGCCAACTACATAATCAGTTCTAGGTTCAAGATCATAGTGTCTGCGTTTTTGTGGCCTCTTCTGACTTTCTAATGCTCCTGAGACCTCTCGTGTAACTGCTCGAGGCTGCTGTGCCTTCTATAGTCAGATATCCACTGGACCTGTGACTACCCTTCCTTCCCTCCTCCATTTCCAGAAAATATGAAACTGGTTGTCGTTTCCTACCCCAACATGAGCGGTCATACAAGACAAATGTATTCTAGGAATTGTAAGATCAGGCTATTTAAATATTGTAAAAAAGTGTTTCTTAGCATTCCTCTATTACCAAAAGGCTAACACCATGTGGCTCAAGATTCTATAGAGCCTGTACCACAAAGCGAGATGGGCTCAGGTTTTACTCCAGACTTTATTGTTCCAAGATTAAATGTTTTTTTCATGTTCTAGATTTGTCAAGGCTCAGCAATTTCTTCATCCCAGAATTCAATATGTTAACCTTACAGCTACCTTTTATCCTAACATGAGCACTAATGGCCATCTTTGATTTTAAGGAATGAATACTTTCATGTCTCTGTGTGCTTCAAGGTAGAGTTCTTGCTTCCAATTCTGTGCCTTGCCCTTTGGCATGTCTGCTACACCCAACATTTTTACCAGATGTTAGGCTGTAGTAATTTTCTACAGGACAAAAGGAGGCAGTTTCCCTCCTCCAGGACAACTTTATGAACCAGGCAGCCTCCCCCTTGAAAAGGGAACAAAATCAATCCAAATAACCAACTCCTTTCTTGAATGTAGGTCGTCTACAAAGTCCAACTTCTTCCAGGGATATCGATACCACCGGAGGATTGCAAATCAGAACTGTTTCAACCAGTGAATTTTAGGCTCTTGGGATAGATGGCCACGTGCAGGTTTGCCCCCTTGGTTAGACTTCATATGCAGTAGTTCCAATAATATCTGAATTTGATAGTTTTTGTGGTAATCAGTACAGACTAATAAGGGAGTACCTTTCTCCCTGGAGATTCCAAGGTGCCTATCCTCAAAAGTATCAGACATTTGTCTAGGGTGCTTGCTCAGAGGGTGTGAATGTCCCAGAGAGACTGTTAAACGCACACATGCAAGAGATTGCAGTACTGAGGATCATATTAGTGTTCAAAACTCTGTGGACAGATCACACACCACAGTTGAGTTATATGAACAAATCCGAAGCTACACATTCCAACGTACATGGCGTGCTAGCCATACAGGTTTGGGAGTTAGCACAAACTCCCTAATCTGATCCTGTCTTGTGCCATGCAAGTGGATATTGACATTTCTAGATCTTTCAGAAAAAATGTGCCAGCAGTAAACACTTCTGCGTTCTCTGAACTGTTTTGCACACTAGCCCTGCAGAAGGGAGCCTGGCAGGCAGATGCCTAATTTCCATTGACAGGACTGTTTCTTTGCCTTTCCCTCACCCCTGATCCTTATTCATAAAATCAGGGCTTATGAGCTGTTAGCTCCTTGCTAGTTAAGATAGCATTGGATGTCCTTCCATATCACTGTTGAAGTATCCTTAACCTAAGGGATATCCTACCAAAGATAGCCAAACGTCCGGCCAGTATGTCAAAGCCTTTAGCACTTGTAGGTATTTTCCGCCACATGTATGCTCACCACACAAGGCATAGGGCATAAAGGTGGTGTACAGAGACATTCAGAACTCAAAGCCTCAGAAGGAACAAGGTCTAGGGGCAAGGAAAAACATGTGCATGCAGGAGGAGAGCCCCTTGGCAAGGAGAACAAGCAAGAACCGGCTAGAACAGAGGAGGCAGGAGGGAGAGCAAATACTGAGTCAGTGAAAAGAACATCTGTTATGGTAAGGTTTTGCACAACTGTACCATTCTTCCATATCACTGTTGCAATATTCATAACCTAAGGGAGAGTATAAAGCTCAAGAGGAGTCCTGGGAGAGGAAGATGGCCAGTTGTCCCCCCAGAAATCCATGCAGCATAGCCCTGGCAAAGCCACCTCTGGCCCTGGAAATAGCATCCAGTGTTTAATGCTTAGTGAAATTTTTCAGTGGACCAAGTAGCAGCCTAAAGGATAAAATTGGTATCCATCCTCTTAAGTACCAGAGGAGGCAAGAGCCCTGTTAGAATGAGCCTATAAGGAAATATGTTTACCATGATAAGGATAACAAAGGGTTGTAGAAATTCAGGAAGAGATGGCTTGGAAACAGCTAAAGACCTTGGATGAAAGGAAACAAAGCTGCTCGGATTTGCAAATAACTTTAGATATCCTGTTCTCATGTTCCAGTATTCATAATAGTAGGGAGGTTGCTGCCTGCAGTTCCACTGTTCGGCCAGTATACCAAAGTCTCTTTCAGGTGGGTATGTGTGGTATCCCTTTCCAGGGCCATAAACTAATGGGTATAAGTGACATCTGCACGTACCCTCAATTTTTCTGCCGCATTGCACGTCTGACTCCTGTTTGCCAGTTCCGAAAGCAGATCACATTTTCTACACACCGGTTAAGATTCTGTTCAAGACCAGACAACTGCTTCTTCAACCGATACAGATAAGTGCCCTGGCTTTTTTCCTTGCTTTGGTTACAGTTCTGACTTGCATGTCAGATACAAAGGGGAAGTGTGCTTGTAGGAGACGGACTCCTCTCAAGGACAAGCACGAGAAGTGCACATTTTGCTTAGGCGTGGCCCACTACTATATATCTTGCTCCATTTGCAAATCTTTTGTCCCAAAAACTCTTCACAGCAGCCTGGTGGCATTGAAATTATATTTAGAAAATCAAAGGCTATGTTTAGCTCTATATGGAAAGAGTAGGCCCGTCTGCCGAGGAAAAAGGCCAAGAAAATTAGGCCAGTATCCCAAGCTGCACCTGAGGTGTCAGAGCAGGTTCTTGAGGCGCTTGAAAGCCCGGAATCCTCTCAGACGGCAGTTTCCAAACCAGGCCTGGGAACCTTTTTTATAAGTCTGAATGTCTGAAACCACGTACATGTCTGCTGAGGCTAAATCAGCCATCAGATCCTGATGGCAGAGGGGAACCACGACTTTTGGAAGGCCCTGCTCTTCCTACTAAACAGACTATCTGAAGTAGTTAACTTAATTTTATCTGCAGCCTGTGGGTATACGGATCAGTATTGGAACCGAGCTGGCAACTTTTTTCTAGCATCTGCTCTGAGCTCCTCCCCTTACACATAATGCCCTGCCATCTATCTTCCCCATATCTAGTTTGCCCCGCCAGTAGTGTGCATCTTGGTCTTCTTTGCTCTGAGCTCAGGGATAGCAAATGGTATTTTTTTCTGGTATCTAGGTGTGCTCAAGTGAAATTTTTCCCTTCCTCCCCTTCTGTAGTATTTCGCTTGGTCGTTGGTGTTTATACAAAACTTTAGAGTAGTAGTTAGGCCTGCCCTTCCCCTACCTGTTTTGTGTTTTTTTGAGAGGTAGTGTTTGTACCTTTGAGTGCAGGACTATGGCTGATCAGCCGAAGCCAGTCTTTAAAACATGTACTGAGTGTGGCCATAAGCTCTCCCCGGCCGATGGTCGCACTCTGTGTAATTTGCTTGAGAGTGGCACATTTGTCCACTCGTGCTGTCTGTTCTGGTTTTAACCCTAGGGCCCTTGGGGATCGGAAGGCTAAGCTAGTTGCCAAAGGCCTTCTCCCTGCTGCCATGCTGGAATTGGCCTCTAGTGTACCACCGCCCACCCAGACAGGGACTCCACCTCCTTCTGGCGATGGGTCTTCTAAGGACAAATCTTCAGTCAGCACGGCTGACAAAGAAAGAGACTCAGAGGAATGGGAGGAGGACAGGCATCGTAAGAGATCCCCATACAGGGAGCTCTCTGTCCCGCATCTAAGACCATGAGGCCTGTTTCTTCATGGCTCCAGTCGCCTCATTTCTCACCAGAGCCGTTGGAACATTTGGACCAGAGGCCTTCCTCCCTGTTGCGCAGACCAGCCAGATCAGAGTCTGTGGCCTCTTCGAGGTAGTCTCTGAGTCTATCTGACATGGATATGGACAGGATGATGCAGAGATTTGTTCAGACCCAAATTCAGATGGGAGTCTTGCCAGGCCCCTCTCCCTCTGGAGAGGGGACCTCCATGCCTCTTTTCCACCCCATCTCTCCTTTTCCGATCCGTGCTTTGGGGCTCTTGGATCAGAGGTTTTTCGGAGCTGGTAGCTCTGTGCCTATGGTTCCTCCAACCTCTACTCTGGCTATTACCTTGAGTTCCTCTGATCCAACTTCAGATCCTAGTGACTCTCGGAGCCGCGGACAGGGAGTCGGACCCACGCAATGGATTCTTTGGCTCTGACCTTTTCAGATCCGATCTGTTCCTTCGAACCTCAGGCTACCCTGGCTTCTGCTCCAGATCTGGGGAGGGCTTTTCCCTCTTCCTTCTAAGTGGTGGTGAAGGTTCTCTCCCAGGGATTGAGACCCCAGCCCATACTCTCCGATTCCACCCAGGTCCCTTGGATTTGGCGACGACTCCCTTCATTCTGTTTCAGGGACAGCCTGTGCCAGAGGATCTCCAGGTTAATTTCCTTGAGGAAACCCCTGCAGCTCACTGATCCCCTTCTGAAAGTGGCTCACAGATCCCCTTCTGAAAGTCCTACTGAAGAGGGTCACCTTAAGTGCAAGTGCAAAAGGAGGCACTTGGACTCCCCTGAGTCCCTCACTATGGACACTGACTTGGATGGAGAAGGTTCCCCCAGGTCACCTCCCGAAGAAGTCTCCGGAGGAATTCTGGAGATCCTCCGCCAGAGGGGAGGTTGATCAGCACCAAAACCTTCTAGGGATGAGTCTGTGTTCCTGGAGGCGTTTGACACTGGCCCATCTACTTCCTGGTTTTCCCCACCAGCGTACCCCTTGGTGGATCTCATCACCACGAGGGCATGGAAGGAGCCTGACACCGTAGAGCCCTTTCCCAAATGCCCTGACAAAGTTTTCTCCCCCTTCCGACAGACCACCTTGGTTGAAAGGAGCCCCAGTTGATGCTATGTTGGTTGCAGTGGCCACAAAGAAGGAACTAGCACAGGAGAGGTCCTCAGTCCACCCTCCAGACAAGTAGTCCAGTTTGGATAGAAGCGTGTCTTCTCTGCAACCTTTTCTGTCCGGACGCTGAATTATTTGGCACATATGATTCGGCTTCAGCGAGACCTTGCTTCGCAATTTGCTGAGTCGCCCCCAGAGGCTTTATCGCCACCAGACAGTCCGTTCTCTGCGAAAATGTCCACTCTGAAGTCTGTCTCAAACACGTCAATGCGACTCCTTTCCCATGCCACAGAAGGAGCAGCTAGGGCGGCTGGGACAGGCAGTCAGTTCGCGGGCCCTTTCAAAGCGTCCTTTATCAACTATCCCTATGATGGTTCTTCCCTTTTTGGGAAGACAATGTGAGATGCTTCTCCAGAGTGATAAGGATGGGAAGACTTTTGTCAGAGTCCGCTTCTCTAACCCACGGCGGTCCTTTTCTAGGAATCAGCGGGCAGAAGATGTGGTTCCGAAAATCTGTTTTCCCAGGATTCTCAGGACAACTATTCCTGCAGAGGGGGACAGGATCAGCACTGACCCAGAGGGTAAAGGGGTCCCCAGGAATTTCGGGTCTAGGTAACCCTTTTTCTGATTGACCCAGTCAGCAGCCCTGAGGGGTTGCCGACTGTCCTACTCTGGATGCAGTCGGGGGACGATTATCCTTGCACCTAGTGGCGAGTCTGTTATGACAGATTGCTGTGTTTTACAGATAATGTCCAAAGGTTACTCTATCCCATTTGTTGCCCCTCCAAATATTACAAAACACCTCCCGGATTTTCCACCCACTCACAGGGAGGCTGCAGCTCTAGAGGTTTCAAAGCTGCTTCTCAAACGAGCCATCGAACAAGTCTCTCCCCCACCCCAATCAGTCCGGATTAGGTGGTATTCAAGGTTCTTTTTGGTGCCAAAAAAGACGGGGGACTTCAGGCCCATCCTAGACCTGTCAACATTAAACCTGTCGGTAGCCAAACAAATTCCAGATGGTCACCCTACAGTCCATTCTACCTCCTCTCAGAGAGTGTGACTGGATGTGCTCGTTAAACCTCCAGGATGCTTACTACCATGTCAAAATACACAAGCTCTATGAGGTTTCTGCGCTTCCGGCTGGGAGCCAGTCATTTTCAGTTCCAAGCCCTACCCTTTGATCTCACCACCGCCCCCAGGGTGTTCAATGTAATGGCAGTTATAGCGGCTCACCTGAGGCTTCAGGGTATCCAGGTGTTTCCATACCTGGACAACTGGCTCTTCGCTGCACCCAACAAGCATCACTTGTGTCTGGCCCGAGATTATTTAATTCGGTTGGCAGATGTACTGGGAATTAGTATTCACAAATCCCATTAGCAACCAGTACAAGTTCTAGACTTCATTGGGGCATGGCTAGACACTTTGCAGATGAAGGTATTCTTAACTCCAGACAGGATCCTACACCTCAGGTGCCACAATAGCTCAGATAGCAAACTAAGTCTTCAGAGGCGAGCAAGGTTCTCCGGGCTCTGGGCTCCATGGCTGCTGCCATATTGATTCTCCCTTGTGCGCGCCTTCACATGCAGGTTCTTCAATGGACTCTGGCTGTTCAATAGTCTTGGCTAGACCTGCCCATGGAATTTCCGATCAAGATCGGTCATGTCTGCAGGATGTCATCTCTTTGGTGGTGGTCACAGATCAAAAGGACGCCCCTTCACGTCATCTCCAGTCCAAGCCACAGTAACCACGGATGCCTCCCAACTCTGGTGGGAGGGGGACACTGGGAAGGACTGTCCAAGACAAGTGGTCCCAGTCAGACCAAGTTGCACACAAATGTTCTAGAGATGGCGCAGTGCTTTTAGCGTTGGAAGCCTTTCACACAGTCCTCCCTCTCTGATTGCAATTCAGTCAGACAACATGTTGGTTGTCTGGTATAACAAGCAGGGGGGACCAGATTCTACCCCCTATGTCGCGAGGCAATGAGTGTGGGAATGGGCGATTTCCACCAGTCAGTTTCTGATGGCAATGCACAGCCCGGGGTGCTCCAACATTTTAGTGGACAGATTGAGTCAGGCCATTGTGATGCCTTATGAATGTTTTTTGAAACAGTCCGTAGCGGAGATCTTTCTTGCATGGGGTCAGCCTTGCTGCGATCTCTTCGCATCTCCTTCCAACGCAAAGTGCAGCGAGTTCTTCGCTGTAATTCCCTCACCAGGGGAAGTCCCCAGAGACGCTCTAGTCCATGCTAGGCCCCCGGGCTTCTGTATGCTTATCCACCTTTGTCACTCATTCTGAAGTTACTTTAGAAAGCTTGCCGACTACGGTGCAAAGTGATCCTCATTGTCCCATTCTGGCTTAGTCAGTCTTGGTTCCCATTCCTTTGGTCTCATCTCTTAGCTCCCCCGTGGGTTCTGGATCCCTGCCCGAATCTAATCTCCCATCTGTCGGGGGCACGTCCGCCCGATCTGGGCAGCCTGAAGCTGACAGCCTGGTTGCTCCAGTTCCATTAATTGCCAGGACTCCCGGTCTTTCATCCCTGGTAAAATCCATTCTGGTGGCTTCTCTTAAAGACTCAAGTAGAAAACTTTTATTGCAGTAAATGGAAGCGCTTTTCCATTTGGTCCTCAGAGAAAAATAGATCCCTTTACAGCCCCTGTTTTGCACTTCCTGTCTGGTATCTTTCAGCAAGGAGCTAGTTCCTCCCCAGTGAAAGTACAGTTGGCAGCCATTTCCAGTTTTCACGTTGGTGAAGACATGGCCTTAGCCTCCTCTAGGTTGTGCAAGGCTTTTCTTAAAGGTACTTTTCTGTTACGGCTGCCTATCAAGGATTCAGTGCCTATTTGGGACCTTTTGTTTTACAGGCTTTGGTGGCTCCTTTCGAACCTGCAGCTTCAGTGGACTTGAAAATTTGTCCTGGAAGACCGCTTTCCTAGTCGCCATTACATCTGCTAGGAGGGTTTCTGAGCTTCAAGCTCTGTCTGCAGTGCCTCCGTATTTGGTCTTCTATAAGGATAAGGTCTCCCTCCATACTAACACTTCTTATCTAAAGTGGCATCTGAAGCAAGCATAAACCAGTCCATTAATCTGCCAGTTTTCTTTCCTAACTTCCAAAATAAAGTTGAATACAAACTCCATTTGTTAGATGTTCATAGACTGCTTCATTTTTATCTTCATAGAACAAAGTCGTTCTGCAAGACTGACAAGTTTCCTTTTCTAAAGCATTTATGGGAAAAGCTATTTCTAAAGTTTTTTTGGCCAGATGGCTCACACTTTGGATTTCACATGCCTACAAAGCAAAAGGTTCATCTCTTCCTGGTATTAAGGCTCACTCTACCAGGTCCATGGCGACTTCTGCTTTTTGGTCTAGGGTGCCTTTGGACGATATTTGTGCAGTAGCGACCTGGGCCAGTTCACATGCCTTCATTTCCCATTAAAATTTGATCTGATTTCGAGGGGTAGAGCATTATTTGGCTCTGCGGTGCTCAGGAATATCCTTTCATAAGAGCCTCCCAGGATAGGAGTAGCTGGGGACTCTGTCCCACAGGTTGCAGATAGCTTTTATCTGAAGTAGTTAACTTAATTTTATGTACTCACCATAACGTTCCATCTGAGTAGTTATTCATTTTTCTGCAACATTCCCTCCCTCTGTCCCCCGGACCTTGTCCTGTCTTTTCAGGATTGGTTTATTGGGTTGAGTTGCTTATGATTTTAGTTGCAGCAAACTCTATCTGAGGGGAAGATAGGAGATGGTAGGGCATTATGGGTAAGGGGAGGTGCTCGGAGCGTGGAGCAGATGCTAGAAAAAAGTTGCCGGATCTGATATGGATCCGTACACCCACAGGTTACAGAAAAATGAAGTATAACTACTCAGATGGAACGTTATGGTGAGTACATAACTTTTTAACCTCCATGCTTTCTCTGCCGACTTTGAAGAGAACTAAAAACTAAGCACCCTGAACCCCAACCCGTTCTTGGTTGGGAAGTGTTCTCAGTCTCCAAGGCATTTCGGTCTTTGCAGACACAACTACCCCCTACCCTTTCACCTCATCCACCCTTGGAAGTATCTGAGGATGACTACTCTTCTGAGGAATCTATTTCCTATGAAACTGACTCCCCCAAGAATTTAATTATTCCAGAGGAGGCTGATTCCATTTCTCCTGCGTCCCCAGGAGAACCTTTGGGGACGCTGTTTCCTTCATGAGGGAACATTTTAAGTGGCATGCATCAGAAGTTGCAGAATCCAAGAAAAGGTACTTTGACCTTTTAAAAAATGGAGCAACCATCTTCCATCCCCCCTTTACCTGCTTTCTAGGATGCTTTTTTTGGCTGCTTCTCAGTCTCCTCACAACCACCAGCCTCTAAATGCCCTGACAGTTTGTATAAGGTCCCCCAGGGCACCCAGTTCCTCTTTAGAAACCCTCCAGTAGACCCAGCTGTTATAGCTGTCGCTGCTGACAAAACTTCAAGACAGTTACTTTCGGCTGCCCTTTACCCAATGGATAAAGACAGCAAATTCATGGACAGACTAGGGAAGAAAGTTTATACCTCCTACTCTGGCTATAAGGGCCCTCAACTATCAAAACACATGTTTAGGTATGTCCTAGATACCATCTCCAATGCCTCTACCTTCCTTTCCAAGGATTCTCTCATAAAAGCCCAAGTCAACACTCTTGAGTTCCACAGCATCCCAAGTAACTAGGCACTCCAGAAGTGCAATTATGATGCTGTGGAAGCCTCATCTAAATCTGCTGCTTCAGTATCCGTTCTGAGCTGATACTCCTGGGTAAGGCTTCAACCTCTCCCTGTGGATGTACAGACAAAATTACTTGACACACCTTTGGGCAGGCTTCTGCTGAGCTCCTCAAATCCCTTCAAGAAAAGGGAAAGTAACTACAAAATCTTAAACCTCTTCTGGTATCCCCTATTCCCAGATACCACAGGAACTATCCTCAGAAGCCTTTGTTAGAAGACTGTCCTTTCACGTAGCTTCACAATCTAAGGGACGTAGACCCAGAAAAATTGTATTCCCAGGTTTTCCACCAGCTCCTCCACTGCATCCTTTCGGAGTCAAGTCTGACCAATCCAGACCACCTTCACTGTGACTCGCCTCCTCTGGACCCAAACACCCCCTTATCCCTTCACCTCATCCTCTCCCTACCCTCCTGACTGCTCGTAAAGAACAATGGGATGTTCATCGTGCATACAGCTGCAGTCATAACAGATGGGTTCTCCTGCCGTCAGGCGGGTCCTCGGTCGGCTGAATTCCAAAGTCTAGGTCCGGTGTCGGTTGTCGTTGCTTCTTCCCTGACGTCAGTGCGACAGGGGTATAAGAACCAGCCAACGCCATTTTCTTCAGTCTTTCTTGCCGCGCGGTGCCCGAAGCAGTTCGCAAGTGCCGGTCAGCCAGCTCCTGAGATTACGAATATTTCTCATCTGAAGACTTCTATAAAGTTAAGTACCCCGTTGGGGAAACTTTTCTTGCCTCAGACCGATGTCAGACAAAGTTATTAATTGCATTTCATGTGGGAAGCAAATACCGCATAAGGATTTCCATTCCCTCTGTATACCTTGCTTAGGCCCAGACCACGAAGTCTCGGCCTGTCGTTTTTGTGCTACATTCAACAGACGCACTATTAAGCGTCGGGCGGAGTTCGCCCAACACTATTTTGGCAAAAAGTTTAATTACAACATGTCGGATACTCAGACTCCAATTTTGAGTAAATGACGTAAAGATAAGGACCGACATACGAGGCCCACGACTTCTACCCACACCACGCTAAAGCCGACTACATGTGCTCTGGTTCTCAGCGAGGCGCCTACACAGCCCCGGACTACCGATGACACTTCATTAACGGTGTCTTCTGTGCCTGAGGTCGCAGACTCTTCGGCCCACACCCCGAAGACACATCACTCTTGGCGGGGAAACTCAGAGTTCAGACAGGCCTGCCACCTCTCAAGGTGTCTTCAGGCCTTCTTTTTCCATTAAGGCTTACACTAAATCTAAAGCAGCCATGCATTCTAAAAGACAAGCTCCACAGGGCCCCATGCCTAAAAAGCAGATGCCTCAAAATGGCTGAGGATTTGATTACTCTTATCGGGGGTTCTCACCCCCCCCCCCCCCCCCCCGGACAAAACTCCCAGAGTGGAGGAAGAATACCTTCCTCGGACCAGGCCTCCATTACTTCAGAGCATTCTGTGGACCAGGAACATTCTTACTCCCCTTTCGAAGATTCTGATGCAGAGGAGTCCATTCCCTCTGTCTCCCCCCCTGAGGATTACTCTTTTGGGGAAACCTTGCATACCTTAAGGGAACACTTCCACTGGGAAGGCCAAGAGTACTCAGACTCCAAGAAAAGGCTCAGGGATTTCCTCTTGCTCCATCAGCACAGGCCTCTGGCTATACCTCCTGTCTTAGACATACTAGATGATGTGTATTCAGAGGCCAGCCTTAACCCAGATTCTTTACCTCAAGCTCCAGTCAAGCCTGACAGGTATTACCGGGTTCCTGATTCACACCAATTCCTATACAAAAGTCATGCGGCTGACCCAGAAACTATTTCACAGGATCCCAAGGGTATTAAGGCCTCCACTGCCAAAAATCCATTACCTTCAGAGAGAGATTCTAGAGCTTTAGAAAGGTGGGGGGAAAAGGTATACACCTCGGCCACTTTAACCATGAGGGCATTAAACTGTCAGTTCCATATGTTAAAGTATCAACAGTTTTTGTTATCTCAGTTGAAAAGCAAAATGTCACAACCTGAGCAACCAGACTGGAGTTGCAGGATTTGTTGCATAGTGCAGAGCAAGTGGGTAAACATACCTTGCAATGTGGTTATGATGCTTTAGAGGCCTCTTGTAGAGCTGCTGTTACAGGATCAGTCATACGTAGACATGCTTGGCTCAAAGAGCAAACCTTGCCAGATCATGTCAAAGCCAAATTACTAGATGCACCTCTTCAAAAGGATGTATTGTTTGGTGTTAAAGCTGAGGAGGTATTAAAGAAAATGCAAACAGTGAAAGATTTCCTACAGGTACAACCGCCACGTTTCAGTAGAAATTGGCCTTCAAAAAATTGGTCCTTTCCAGCCACGGACAGACCTCAGAGGTAGATACAGGCGCCCGAGAGGTAGAGGGCAATCTCAAGGATCATTTAGAGGCAGACAATGGCAAACACCTACACCAAGAGGGGGTGAGGATAGTTCACAGCCATTCAGAAAGCAGACCCAATGACTTCCCCTTTGCATGCCAAGCAAGGCTCAAATGGCAGCACCTTTAGGTGGAAAATGGCATTATTTTCAAAAAATTGGCATATTGTCACAAAAGACAAATGGATCCTGGACATTATAGACAGAGGCTACAGATTCCACTTTCACACCCTTCCAAAAATGAGGCATGCCAAACCTGCCACACAATCAAAGGGCAGAGGCACAAAAACAAATTTCAGATCTCATGGACATTAAAGCTATTCAAGAGGTACCTGCACAAGAACAGGGTCAAGGTTTTTATTCCAGACTATTCCTGGTACCAAGGAAGGGCAAAAATTGGAGACCTATTTTGGACCTATCCATCCTAAACACATTTACTTGTACCAAAGTTCAAGATGCTCACATTACAGCAGCTTCTTCCCATGCTGGGCAAGGAGTCTTGGCTGGTGACATTGGACCTCAAGGAGGCATACCTGCATGTCCCAATCAGACAAGATTGCAGAAGATACCTCAGATTTCTTGCAGGTTCATCCCATTATCAATTCTCTGCATTGCCCTTTGGTTTATCTACTGCGCCCAGAGTGTTCACGAAATGCCTGGCATCAGTAATTGCCTTCTGCAGACTTCAAGGGATACAAATATACCCATATCTGGACGACTGCCTGATCCAAGCGGACAGCAAATACACACTTCTGAAACACCTGGCGTTTGTAATAATGTTGTTGAAATCTCTGGGATACAAAGTCAACAAAAAGAAGTCAAGACTAATACCCTCTCAAACAATAATTTTCCTGGGTGCCAGCTTGGATACCAACACCCAGATGGCCTACCTCACGCCAGAGAAACAAGGGCAGTTAACTCAGTACTTCAGAAAACTGGCAACCTTCACCAGGCTGACTGCAAGGAAAATCCTGCAGGCTCTGGGATTCATGGCATCTTGCATCCTACTAATCCCATGCGCAAAGCTGCATATGAGGAAACTTCAATGGTACCTAAAAAAACTTAGGTCTCAACACAGCCACAGTTTGGAAGCAATCATACCACTGATTCCATGTCTTCAAAAGGAATTTCTGTGGTGGGCTCAAGCATGCCAAAGAAACATAGGGCTCCCATTCTGCAAGCCTCAAGCAAATCAAGTCATCACAACAGACGCCTCTGACTACGCCTGGGGGGCGCACATGGCAGATCGGTGCATTCAGGACAAATGGTCACAAAAAGAGAAGCACCTACACATCAATCAAAAGGAAATGCTAGCAGTTATAAATGCTATTATGGCTTTCAAAGACCTATTGCATCCAGGGCAGCTATTGATAAGAACAGACAACACCACAGTGATGTGGTACATAAACAGGGAGGAACTCATTCATACCCCCTGTGCCGACTAGCCATGTCCCTTTGGAACACTGCTCTGGAATTGCAAATCCAACTTCAAGCACAATTCCTGCCAGGGAAGGAAAACACACTGGCAGACAACCTGAGCAGAAATATGACAGATCCACACGAATGGAAGTTGCATCCTCAAGTTTTTACAATGATAATTCAAGCATGGGGAAGGCCAGACATAGATCTCTTTGCCACCCACAGAAATTACCAATTGACAAAATTCTGCTCTAGGACCTTTCATCCACAGGCCTGGAAAGTGGACACACACTTTCAGTTGGACAACAATGACGGTTTATGCCTTTCCTCCTCTTCCACTGCTGACCAAAGTTCTATTAAGCCAGAGCAGACAGACCAAAGATGATTCTCATTGCTCCAGACTGGCCAAGACAACACTGGTACCCACTCCTGAGGACCCTGATGCATTCCCCACCATGGATCCTGCCTCTAATGCCTTTTCTACTGACTCAGCACAACTTCAAAACTCTTCAGTCAGCTGAAAACACTCAATCTAGCCACATGGAGGATTCCTTAAATTCACAGAAGACCCTACTCTCCAAGGAGGTGCAGGATGTCATTTTAGAGGCCAGAAGGCCTTCTACTAGAAAAGCCTACTCTGCAAAATGGAAATGGTTTTGTCTGGAATCAGAAAAAGGGTCAGAATCCTGGAATACTGAATTTACCTCAAATACTACAGTACCTAGCCGAGCTGCTAAGCAGTGGACTTTTATTCTCCTCCATCAAAATCCATGCCTCAGTCATTTCTGCAGAGTACAACACTGATCCTCCTTTATTCTCTCACCCTCTCTTAAGACAGTTCTTCAGAGGGGCTAAGAATATAAAACCCCCAAGGAAGCGACCAGTACCAGCTTGGGACCTCAATTTCATTCTAGAAAAACTAACCCTGCCTTTTGAGCCAGCTGCTTCAACAGATCTGCAATATTTGTCATGGAAAACAGCCTTCCTTCTAGCTATCACCTCAGCACGCAGGGTTTCGGAACTACAAGCCCTCATGGCTGTGCTGCCTTTCATCATTTTCCATCAGGACAGTGTTTCCCTACGAACCAATCCTTCATTTATGCCAAAGGTAGTATCCAGGGTAGCCTTGAATCAGGCTATCCACTTGCCTACGTTTTACCCTAATCCACAAAACAAAGGGGAGAGGCTACTACATTCCTTGGACATTCACAGACGGCTCCGTTATTATTTGGACAGGACAAAGCCTTTCAGAAAATCCGAGCAACTCTGTGTCCTATGCTACAGGTGCTCAAGGGAAGCCCATTTCCAAACAATCTCAAAATGGATAGCCCACTGCATACGCTTTTGTTACTCTTTTCATGGTAAATCTGTAACTACAGGCATCAGATCTCACTCCACAAGGGCCACAGCTACCTCTGCAGCTTTCTTCAGGGGGGTTCCTACCAAAGATATTTTGGAAGCAGCCACTTGTAGTTCTGTACATACTTTCTCCAAGCACCATCACCTACCTTTATACTCCAAAACTAGAGCGGGCTTTGCCACTGCAGTCTTGCAGGGCATCCTGGCTCCACCTAGTTCCACTTGGTGCCTACCACTCCTTTATTAGCTTTGGGATTCTACCAATCTGTTATGACTGCAGCTGTATGCACGATGAACATAGTACAGTTTTGTACCTACCATAAATGTAGATGTTAGAGTGCTAATACAGCTGCAGTCCAGGTTTCCCTCCCTCCTTCCCCTCTTGGGACAGGCCTTATGGCTAGCACCTCCTCATTGGTGTATTCTTTTATGGTGTATTTGCTTGCAACTACTGTTTTTTGATTATATTGCATTTGCTTTACTACATAAATTTGTTTTGCCTTCCTTCTGGGGGCACCTGACATCTGGGGCAAGAAAAACTGAAGAAAATGGCGTCGGCTGGTTCTTTTATACCCCTGTCGCACTGACGTCAGGGAAGAAGCAACGACAACCGACGCCAGACCTAGACTTTGGAATTCAGCCGACCGAGGACCCGCCTGACGGCAGGAGAACCCATCTGTTATGACTGCAGCTGTATTAGCACTCTAACATCTACATTTATGGTAGGTACAAAACTGTACTTTCTCTCCATAATTCGGAGGATATTTCATGACTTGGTGGATGCTTCCACCTTTCCAAGGTATTCCCCAACCACCAAAAAAACAAATCCACCTATTTTCAACTATCATTCAGCAACTCCAGGGTACCATAGAACAGGTACCCACTCCACAAAAAAACAGGCTTTTACTATAGGCTCTTGCCATTTTCAATTCTCTGCCTTGCCCTTTGGTCTCTCCACTGCCCCTAGAGTATTCACAAAGTGCCTAACCCCCTTTATGGCTCACTGCAGGACCCTGGGTATACAGATGCACCCATACCTATACTACCTGCTCGTCCTTCAAGACTACCAAGTTCTTCTACTCCACCCACAACAGGTGACTTCCACCCTGATTCACCTAGGGTTTACTCTAAACCAAGGAAAATCACACCTAATCCCCTCTCAGGACTTGGTTTTCCTGGTGTGCAAGGTCAGAACAAGATGGTATGAAAGCCTTTATCCCAGACCAAAAGATCAAGTATCTTTGTCTATACTTAACACAGACCCTCGCCTACTCCTTGACAGCTTGAAAATTCCTGAGAATGTTAGGCCACATGCCATCCCTGATACCCTTGTTGCCTCTAGCAGGACTCGCATGAGCAAAATCCAGTGGGTTTTAAAAAAACCTCTGGAGTTAACACTCCCACCCCATGGACTCACCCCTTTCCCTACTTCTGTGCCTAAAAAAGGAAATCCAGTGGTGGGTCTCGGCACTCCACTTAGGAACCCACCTACAGGTTCCAGCCCCCTGACAGCAGGTCTCCACAGATGCATCAGACCTGGGGTGGGATGCAGTGAGCCTAACAAACCGGCAACAATTCAGTGCAAGGCAAATGGTCCACTCCAAGACAAAAGGACCACATCAACATCAAGGAAATGAGGGCAGTACTATTAGCTCTTCTAACTTTCAAATCTATTCTCCTGCCAGGAACCCTAAAAGTTATCAGACAAACATGACTGTTCTGTGGGACATCTGCAGGCAAGGGGGGAACAAGGTCCTACCCCCTTTATGCAGCCTGCTGTCCAGATGTGGAACTTGGCATCTTCTCTCCCGGTCCACTTGGTAGCAGTCTATATCCCCTCAGCAGAGAATGTTGTAGCAAGACAAACTCGGCAGAACCTCAGCCCCCCTCACGAATGGATGCTTCAGAGGTATTCTGGACCTGATACACAGGTGGGGTATTCCACAAGCAGATCTTTGCCCCCCCCCCCCAAACAGATGCCCAGCTTCTGCACAAGGGATCCACATTCACAAACTTGGAAAGTGGACACACTCCTTTTCTTTGGAAGGAATGTACCTTTACACCTTCTCTCCAAAATTCAGGGCAAACCCAAAATTCTGCTGGTGACGCCATTTTGGCCAAGACTGCATTGGTTTCCCCTCTTCCACTTACTAGGCAAGGGCAGTCCTCACAGGTTACCCCACCGACTATACCTGCTCGCACAGGACAGGGGATCCCCTACTCCACCCACATCTGAACAACCTGAAACTGACCTTGTGGGTGATATGGTTCTAATCCCCTACAGATGCCTTTATTCAGATGTCTTAATGTTCTGCAGGAGGCCACCAAGTACCAGGAGAAACTATGCATTAAAGTGGTACAGATTCTCCAAGTGGTATCAAAGGTAAAACTAGGACCCCTTAATTACTCCTATACTAAGGGTCCTATCCTGTTTGTATGAGCTACTCCACTCAGGACTAACTTGCTCTTCAAAGTCCATCTCCCATCTCTGCTTGTCTGCCCATATCACGTCCTCTGGCTTTCAGACTGGAAGTAGAGCTCTTTCTGAAAGTTCATATCAGACCTCCCAGGTGACCTATTCCCCCTCCTTGGGACCTCAATTTTGTACTAAAAAAATTTGTTACCTCCATTTGAACCAGCTTACTCAGTTTCCCTGAAACTGTTCACCTTAAACAGTTCTGCTAGTGGCCCTTACCTCTGACAGGAGGGTTTCAAAGATGCAAGCCCTTATGGCTACACCTTATCTTGTTTTCCACAGGGACAGAGTTGCTCTCAGGACCAACCCCTTCCTTCATGCCCAGTGTAGTTAATGAACTTTAAATCAAACCATTAACCTACCCTCATCCACAAAGTTCTGCAGAGAACTCTGCATTCCTTGGATGTACATAGGCAACTCGGGTACTAAGACAAAACCGTATCTATTAGAAAATCTGACCAGTTATTCAACTTCTACACCAGAGCCCTAGGGAAGGCAGTCTCCAAACAAGCCATTTCTTCATGGATCTCTAAATCCATTACCATGTGAAACCTCACTCTACCAGAGCAGCTGCCTCCTCAACTGCCTTTTTCAAAGGCATTGACTTCACCTCCATTTTAGAAGCATCTACTTGGACCTCTGTCCACACCTTCACTAAGCACTACAAGTTGGATATGGTCTCCAGAGCAAGAGCAGGCATTGCCAGGTCAATTCTCCAAGGCCTGGTTGGCCACGGAAACCACTCCTTCCAGGTTCCTACATAAAGCTCTGGTACCGTTGGGTATACTGCAGCATGAGAATAGAAGAACATAGAATAGTTGTGTAAGAACTTGCCATAACCTTAGATATCCTCTTCCATGTTGCAATATTCACTCCCACCCACCTACCCCCCCCCCCCCCGTACCTTTCCTAACTTGCCATGTCCTACCTGTGGGGACATTCATTCTCTTCCACAGTCTTCACTCTAAACAGCCCCCATACTGCCCTGGGCCTGGCCTACATGCAAGTCTAAGCTCTCCAAGTAGGACCCTCTTTAACCCACAGAACCACTACTGTATGTAGCAGTACATTCTGAAGAGGGTACATGCAGACATCACTTTTATACCCACAGTCGGTTTATGGCCCTGGTAAGGGACGTCATACCCTCCTGAAACAGACTATGGTATACTGGCCAGACTATGGTGCTGCATGCAACCTCCCTACTATTGAGTACTACAACATGGAAGAGAAGGACATCTAAGGTTATGGAAAGTTCTTACACAACTATTTTTTTATCCAAATATCTGAGCTGATTATGGTGTGAAGAACCTTATCGCTGGCAGAATACAAAGAAGGAAAAAAGGAAGGCAGATGAACAGACTGTTAGGGTGCAACTTTTACCACCGTAGGCATAGAAGGATTAGAATGACGCTGTCTCTATGGAAAACTAATAAAAGAGGAACAGCCATGAGAGCTTCAAGTTCAGATGTTCTCATGGCTGAAGTGAGAGACTGTCTTTCCAAGTACAGTGTTGTAAGGAAGCTGAAGAAGCAGGTTCAAAAGCAGCCAGAGTTGCTTTTCAAATACAAAAATAAGGTCCCAAGAAGGTGAAAGGCTTCTTGGAAGGCCTGATATGAAGGGCACCTTTAAGAAGTTTACCTCAAAGCTAGAGGCCAGAGGAGGAGTCAAGGGTAGACTAGCAGAAGTTGCTGACAGATGAGCTTTCACAGAATATGCTAAGCCAGCATGGAGCAGATCACATCACATCCAGAGAAACCTCCACCGATTGGGGGGGGGGGGGTCCTATTGATAGCAAGAGACACACCAGACAAGATATTTTCCATTTGTAGAAATTATGTCCTGGTAGGTTTTCTGGTGGTCTGTAAAACCTGAAGCACAATCTCAGAAAAGTGATTCCTAAAAGGCATCAAAATCCTAACACCCACAGCATCAGTTGAAGTGACCTTGCCTAAGAGACCCCCTTGTCTTGTGAGAACAGTCTGGTGAGGTAACATTTGATGATTTCCCCTGGCTAGGTGGGAAAGGGGGAAACATGTCTGGGCCAAAAGGAAGTAGCTAGTAAAATTTTTGTAGAGTCCTATCTGATCTTGAGCCTGTCTGAAGGGGGGTAGGAGATCTATGTAAACATTCCTTTCCATGGAAAATATGGCATCCACTTTCCAAAAGGCAGGATTCCATTTGACATTTTTTTCCCCTTTCCCTCAACTAGGTTCCTTTTATCCCTCAGTCTCTTCCAAATTTGGTTAAAGATCACAACAGATCATTGGGTTCTGTCAGTTATATGCCAAAGGTGTTTCATGGTTTGGGAATACCTTCCTCTTTGGGCATCTCTCAACCTCTGGAACAGCTTCCTCTCTTCTGAGGTGCAGCATTCTTTAGTCCAGGCCACCATTCAAGCCGTGCCGCCTGCCCAGGTTTTTTTTTTGGGGGGGGGTTATTTAGAATGTTTTTGGTTCCCAGAAAGGAGGGTGCTTGGATAGATTCTGGATCTTCCCAGCTCAAAACCTCAAGATTCCTTTTATGGGTTTTCCTTTCAGACTATTTCCCCTTCTACCCCAACCCTTTTTGGCTTTTCTGGATCTCAAAGATGCCTACCTTCATATCTCCGTACTTTTTTTCAGGAAATGTTTCGGTTTCCGTTTCTTGCTTACATTTTCATTCTCTGCTTTTCCCTTTGGCCTCTCAACTGCCCCAAGGGTATTCACCAAATGCCTCTCTCCTGTCATTGCTTCTTGCAGGATAAGGAAATTCAGATCTTTCCGTAAGTTTGTTCAAGCTGTTTCCCCAGTGCTCTGCTTCAGGATGTCCTAGTTTACTCTGTTACTGAGTCTGTAGTTCACCATAAACTTGCAGATACAAGCTCTGACACCTTCTCAAGGTCGTATTTTCCTTGGTTATCTGCTTCGTACCAACCCTGTGCTGGTATCTCTGCCTGCCTCAAGACCTTCTTTCTCCAGTCTCCAAGTCACAGCCAGGGAATTTCTCGGGGTCCTCTGGTTCCTGGCTTCTGCCATTCCTAGACCCCAGATGAGAACTCAGTTCAGTGTGGGTCCAACATTGCCACCCCCAGACTTCCTGATACCTTTCCTTCCCTGTCTCAAGATTTAACTTCAGAGGTGAACTTTGTCAATCTGGGGCTTCCTTTCCAGGTTCTAGTCCCAACTCAAGCTCTTTAGACACCTCACAGGAATATGGGGGGGCTTGTTCAGGGTCTCTAGCCTCTTCAGAAGTCTGACCACATCAGTATAAAGGAGGTGAGGGCTCTGCTTCTAGCTCTACGTGTTTTTCATTTTCTTTCCCAAGCCACTCAAAATTTTCAGGCAGTAACAGTGATGTCCAACAAGCAAGGTAGTACAGGATCCTGTCTTTGCAGAATAGCTCCTGTGGTCTGAGGTCTAGCTGTCCAGTATCAAGTGACTCTTCGGGCAGTTTACATTACCTCTGAGCAGGTCCTGCAGCCAAGCTAATAGCTGGTCTGACAGATGTTTACTGGACATTGTCCAGTGTGGTATTCCTCTGGTAGACTGCTTTTCCTCCCTTCTGAGCAGATAACTTCCTCTGTTAACTCCTCTGGCTTGGAAATTGGACACATTTCCTTCAGAAGGGGATGCTGCTGTATCCCCTACCCCTTTTCCTTGAGATGCACAAGATCAGGCAGGGGTATCTCAATCCTGTTCGTGACTCTGTTGGCCCAGATGGCATTGGCTTCCCCTTTCCCACTTGGCAAAGGCCAGTCACCGCAAGTTACCTCACCAGGCTGATCACACACAAGGCGAGGATCTCGTACATCCTTGCTTGGCCACTGTTCAAATGATGCTGTCTGTGACAGGGTTTTAATCTCTTTTGGGCACCTGTTTTCTGAGGATGTGCTTGGGTCCTGCAGCAGTCCTGGAAACCCACTACCAGCAAATCATACTTGTCCAAAGAGAAACTTTGTCTGGTGCCTCTCACAATCAGTATGTGGAGATTCTTCTGGTTCTCATTTGTGTGAGCTGCTCCATGATGGCTTAGCATTCTTCAGTACTTACCACTTTCTGCTAGTCTGCCCTTGACTCGGCCTCTGGATTTGAGGTGAAACAATTTGTTAAAGGCATCCTTCAAGTCAGACCTTCCAGGAAGGCCTATTCTTCCTTCCTGGGAACTCAGTTTTGTGCTTGGTTGACTTGGGCTGCTTTTGAGCCTGCTCCAGCTTCCTTACATCATACTTGGAAAAACTGTTCATGTTATGCAGTCCAATCTCGCCTACATTCTTACCCGTGGGTTCAGAGCCGAATGTCATCTCCGGCTTGGTCGTACTTTTTAGCTCTAAGTCTTTCTATTGGCTGGGCTAAGATGGTATCCCATGCTGCATTGCTCTCTATCCCCAGATCTCGTTTGCCGCTCGCGTAGCTCGGACGTGGTCTCACTCTTGGCTGTGGCTAAGTACACTTAAAAGTTTTTGCAAAGAAACAGCTATTTTAATAGCTATTGTGTGTATTGTGTATAGTGTGTTGACTGTATTGTGGAAAAGTTGTTTTCTTTGTGTATTCTGTTATCCCACTAACTGTTTCCAATGGGCTAGGCCCGTTTCAGTTAGAGGACCTAGTCTGTCCCCTTGCTTTCCTTGTGTGCTAAAGTCTTCCCTTGGACTAAAACAGTTTAAATTAGAGGAATTAGTCCTCCCTCCTTGTATTTGTCTAAGGATCGTTTGAGTTGGAGGTCTTTGTGGTGTTCTGTTTGGCTTGTACCCGCACTTGTGGCTGTTTTGACCCTTGGTCTAATTTTCAGTTAGTTACTTGCTGTTCTTTAACTATGTCCAAAGATACTAAGAAGCATAAACTCTCGCACTTCAAGAAGTGCTCCAAGTGCAGCTATAAAATGTCCATCACTGGACACTGTGTACTGTCTGGAAGTGGTTCATCTCCAGGAATTGTGTAGTTTCTGTCATGCCTTTAGCCTGCGTGTTCTTCAGGAAAGGAAGAACAAATTGATTTTGAAGGGACTTCTGAAACCCTCCCTTGAGGAGCGTCTGGAGAGTGCTTCCAGTTCTAAGGCAAAATCTTCAAAAGCAAAAAACTATCACCGGCTCATCAGTCTCCTTGGAGCCACCGGAGAAAATAGCAAAGTCTATTCATCGACATCCTCTGCTCCATTGTCCTTGGGGCTGCAGGAAGTGTCAGTGGTTATGGAACCTGCTTCGGCTCCAATTTTCTTGGAGCCTGTTCGGAGCCAGTCGCCTAGCATTAGGCTGGTATCCCCTCCTCGCAGGTCCCCTTCAGAGGAGAGATCTCTATCTCCTTCTCTATCCTCCAAATCTTCCAGGACCTTATCGGATGTGGACATTGATAGTGGTGCAGAGACTACTTCAGTCACCAGTACTGGCAAAATTGTTCTCTGCTCCGGAGCCGGTCCCTCAACCTACATCGATACTTCCTCGGAGCACATCTCACCTTTCGGAGCTGGAGTGCTCGGCTCCGTGCGATGTCCCTAGGTCGGTTCAGACAGCCCCTCCTGGCTTATCTGTTCCGACATCCGCTCCAGCCCCATCGGCGCCATCCACAGGGTTCAGGAGACTGGATTCATTGGTCGGACCCGAGGGAGAGGCTTCGGGACACCTCTGCTCCTAGTCTCCCTCTTGGCGCTTCGACGTGGGGAAGCCTGACTCCTGTTTCTGCTTCGGGGGCTGGTCATTCTTCGGATCCGGGAGGACCAGACTTCGAGGCCATGAGAAGCTTGCTGGCCAGGTCAGCGGCATCGTACAGGTCGGGCACTCTGTCCCCTAAACACAGGTGCAGGTCTCTGATCGCCATCTATCTCTGGACAGCGGAGCCCCAAAGTTTCAGGGTACCCCCATGAGTGTCCTCATATTTCTGAGGGCCCCTCAGTTTTTGCCTGAGGAGCCACCCAGAAAGAAAACGTGCAAGAGGAAGCGCATAGATTCCCGGGATGTCTCACATCTGACACAGACCTTGAGGAATCGGAGGGGTCCCCCAAGTCATCCTCTGAGGTTCGTTCTCTGACATCCTAGAGATTTTGTAGCAAAGAGGTGACTGGCCATCCAAAGCCCTCTCCGAGGAGGAGTCTGTCTTCTGAAGGCCTTTGGTGCTCATCTCTCCGCCTACTGGGTATCTCCACCCTTCGAGCTTCTGGATTTGGTTTGTCGAAGGGTGTGGGGAAACCCCTGACTCTGTGGAACCAGTCCCCAGGAGACCCAATAAATTTGTCTACTCCTAATGAATTCCTATCCAAGGGAGTCCCTGTGGATGCCATGGTGGTGGCAGCTGCCACCCAGAAGGAATTGGCTAAGACTTCTTCCGTCGTCCATCCCCCTAACAAGGAGTCTAGGACTATGGATGGATATTGGAAGCGTACGTTTTCTTCAGTGACCTTTACCTTAGTCACTGGAGCAGTCACACTTTACACGGCTCAAGAGAGATCTCCTAAAGGAGCTTGGAGATGCTCTCACAGGTAATGTTTTTGAGGCGGTGGCCCAGAAGTCAACGCTCGGATGTCTACCCTAAATTCTATTGCAAAGTCCTCCATGAGGCTAATCTCCTACGCAGCCGAGTGAGCGAGTAGGGCAGCAAGTTCAGGAGTTGCTCGTAGGAGGCAGGCCTGGATGCACCTTTGTCATTTCACGGAGGCTTTAAAGTCTTCATTCAACGATGCCCCGTTTGATCGGTCTTTGTTCGGAACCAAGGTGAAAGACTCTCTCTCACTAGGTGCAAGCAGGAGGGAAAAACTGTCTGCCGTAGGAGTCCGTTTTTCCCTTCCCTCTAGGCCTTATCCCAAAGCCCAGAGGGGTGGCAACATGTGGTTCAAGAAATCAGAGGGTTTTTCCAGTGCACAAGGTGAGCCCCCTCCAGAGGCAAGGGAAAGGGGGTGGTTGTTCAAGAGGAGGCCCTCGCTATTCGGGAGACTGCTATTCTTTTCATGGTTTTCCCTACCGCTGCTCCTGATGGGGGAGGCCCGACTGTGCGTTTCCAAAGCCAGTCGGGGGTCGAATCCCATACCCGGAGGCAAGACATCACCCAGGACCAGTGGGTTGTATGAATAATTTCCGGAGGATGTCATTCCCTTCTCATCAAATCCCCCTCCCATCAAGAAAATCCTGGATGTTACACCCAAAGGGATTACGCAGCTTCAGAAGTTTCAAAGCTGCTAGAAAAAGGAGCCACCCAACATGTCCCCTCAGATCAGATTAGGGACTTGCTCCAGATTTTTTTTGGTGCCGAAAAGGACAGGGGACCTGAGACCCATTTTGGATCTCAGCCGATTGAACGCCCATGTGCAGAAGTCCAGTTCCAAACAGTCACGTTGCAGTCTATTCTCCCATTGTTGGGAAAAGAAGTGTGGATGTGCTCCATCGACCTAAAGGATGCTTACTACCGCATAAAGATGGACAGGGCATCCAAAAGTCGCCTACGCTTCCAGCTGGGAGCCAGTCATTCAGTTTCGAGCCCTGCCCTTTGGTCTCACCACAGCCCCTAGGGGGTGTACCAAATCCATGGCAGTGGTGACTGCTCACTTGAGACGTCAGGGATTCCAAGTGTTTCCGTACCTGGACTGTCTCCTTACTGCCTCCACCAGGCATCTACTACTTCAGACCAGGGATGCTACTATCAACCTACGTCAACAAGTGGGCATCACATTGAACTGGGAAAAATATGCCTTGTTGCCCTCAAGGCGCCAAATTGGACACTGTCCTCATGCAGGTGTTTCTACCACAGGAAAGAATGTCTTAACAGGTTTACTCCTTGCTCCCTCTGAGAAGAGTGAAGGCAAGATGGGTCCTCCAATTGTTGGGGACAATGGCTGCTACGATTTAGTCCCTCTGGCAAGGTTACATATGAGGCTCCTTCAGTGGCTACTCTTGGCCCAGTGGTCTCCCAACGTCTTCCACTTTCTCACCCTATTCTACTCTGGTGCAAACAGGATCTCTGTTGGTGGCTTCGCACAGACCACCTCAATGCAGGAAAGCCCTTCATTCCTGCGCTCCCATTTGCCATTGACCATGGATGCCTCCCAGATGAGGTGGGCATTATCTAGGCAGGACATTCCAAGGCACGTGGCAAGAGCATGAGATGCATCTGCATATCAATGTCCTGGAGATGAGAGCTGTGCTACTAGCGTTGCAAGCACTTCAGTTTCCTTCCTCACGGGACTGTTGCAATCCACTCAAATGTCAGTGGTGTGGTATCTGAGCAAGCAGGGAGTAACCAAGTCATATCCCCTTTGCAGAGAGGCCATGCGAGTGTGGCAGTGGGCAGTGTCTTCCCAACGTTTTCTAGTAGCAACGCACATTCTGGGGAAGTCCAGTGTGATCGCAGACAGGCTAAGCAGAACTATTCTGATGCCTTATGAGTGGTCCCTGAACTGTCAAGTTGCGGAGCAGATCTTCCGCAGGTGGGGTCAGCCTTGCTGTGACCTTTTTGCCAGGCCCCTCAATGCCAAATGCAGCAGCTACTTCACCCTGATCCCCCCTCAGGAGGAGTCACCCAGGGACGCTCTAGTCCACGATTGGCCCTGCTACTATATGCCTTCCCTCTGATTCTCTTGCTGTCAAAGGTTATTCAGAAAGCGCAATCCTTGGGAAGCAAAATGATTCCGATTGCCCCACACTGGCCTCGTCAAATTTGGTTCCCCTTTCTCCATCCCTATCTCATGGACACTCCTTGGATTCTGGACCCACAACCAGATTTACTGACTCGCATGTCAGGGCAGTTCCATCCCTCTCTTCGGACCCTCTGGTTTGACAGCCTGGGTACTCAACTTCCGTCATTAGTTAGGCTTCAGTTTTCGCCGGAGGTGGTTCATATTCCATCTTCCTCTCATAAGCCTTCGACCAGGAAGATTTATTACAGCAAATGGAAGAGGTTTTCAATCTGGACAAATGCCAAAAAGATTGACCCTTGCAGCTCCAATTTCATCTGTATTGGAGTTCCTGTCTGTTTTTTAACCAAAGCTCAGCAGCCGCAACCATTAAAGTCCAGTTGATAGCGATTTCTACCTTTCATGTTGCAGACTAACCTAGTCTAATGGCACAGACTCTGTAGTGCCTTCCTGAAGGGCACTTTGTTACTTTGTCCTCTGGTCTCGGAACCTGTTATGCCTTGGGACTTGAACTTTGTTCTACATACAGGGTCTTACTTCACCCCCCCTTTGAGCCTGTAGCCACTTGCGATTTAAAATTCTTAACTTGGAAGACTGTGTTTGGTAGCCATCACGTCAGCCAGACGCATTTCAGAGCTTCAAGCTTTATCAATCAAACCCCCTTATTTGATTTTTCATAAGGGCAGGGATGTTCTTCATCTCACATTGCTGCAGTCCTTACACTTGGGTAGTCCGCTGTCCTCGGTCGGCCTGAATATCAAAGTATAAGGCTGACGTCGGTCAAGGCGCTTAAGACTGACATCAGGACGTCAGGGTACAAATGCGCATGACCGACGTCATATCCTCAGTCTTTTTTGCCGCATGGTCCGATGCAGAAGCAGCGTTGCAAGTGCCGTTCGGCGTTCTGAAATTTTTCGAGTTTCAGACCGAGTCAAAGTTGGCTAAGTACCCGTTGGGAATATTTTAGTTTTTCTTGCCTCAGTGGTTTACCGGATGTCAGAAAAAGTGAATAACTGTATTTCTTGTGGGAAACAGATACCGCATAGAGATTATCATACTTTGTGTATTCCTTGTTTGGGGCCTGAGCACGACGTTGTTGGGTGTCGCTTTTGTGCTAGGTTCAATAAGCGCACTATTAAGCGAAGGTTAGATTGTGCCAGGTTGGTCTTCGGGAAGCGGTGCAATTATAATATGCCGTCGGATGCTCCGGCCCGCTTCTTCAAGAAGCGCAAAGACAAAGCAGCTAAACCCAGGCAAGAAGAGTCGTCCGTGCCGGACGCCGGTTCTTTAGAGGCGTCAGTGGAACCGGTGGTTCCGCTGGAGGCTTCTCTGGAGTCCCAGGGGGAGACTTTGATATTGCAGGATGTGGCCTCTCAGGAGGCAGGTCAGGCTGAAGGGGCTTCTCAGGTTACTGTACTCCCTCCCTTCCTAGGGTGGTTAGGCCCTCTCCTTCTGTTTCCAAGGCTTCTCCCAGAGGCAGGCCAGGTTTAGCTTCTGTTGGTGTCACTCCTAGTTCAACAGGATCTGTGCCCAAGAAGCACATGCTTAAAATGGCAGAAGATTTAATTACTTTGATTAGAGGTTCTTTGCCCCCTCCTGATAAGAGGCCTAGGGTGGAACCAGAGTTGGGGAGTTTTGAGCAGGCTTCGGATGTTTCAGAGTCTTCGGCTGAAGACTCGCAGGAGTACTCTCCTTATTCTGATTCTGATGCAGATGATTCGACTCCTTCTGCTTCTCCTCCAGAGGATTTTTTTTTCAGAGACTCTTCATTCCATGAGGGAACATTTTAAGTGGGAAGGTCAGGACTTCTCTGATTCCAGGAAAAGGCTTAGGGAATTTTTGCTTTTACCCCAGCATAGGCCTTTGGCTATACCACCTGTTCTGGATGTTGTGGAAGATGTGTTTGCAGAGGCTTCACTTAATCCTGATTCTTTGCCTCCTGCTCCTGTTAAACCGGATAGGTATTACAGGGTGCCTGAGGCTCATAAATATCTTTATAAGAGTCCTAGGGCGGACCCAGAAACTGTTAGTCAGGGACCTAAGGGTGTCAAGGCCTCTGTTGTAAAAAATCCGGTTCCTCCAGATAGAGGCCAGAGCTTTGGATAGATGGGGAAAGAAAGTCTATACTTCTTCCACCTTAGCTATGAGGGCTTTGAATTGCCAGTTTCACATGTTGAAATATCAAAACTATCTTCTTTCTCAATTGAAGTCTAAGGTAGATGCTCTGGCGGAAGGCATTGAGTGTAAAGAATTACAAGATTTGGTGCATGTCTCGAACAGGTGGGTAAGCATTCTTTGCAATGTGGTTTTGATGCTGTACAGGCCTCGTCTAGGGTGGCTGCCACTGGTTCAGTTCTTCGCAGGCACGCCTGGCTGAGGGATCAGAATTTATCTGACCATGTTAAGACAAGGATTTTGGATGCTCCTTTACAGTCTGATGTGGTGTTTGGTTCACCTGTGGAGTCAGTCTTGAAGAAAATGGAAGACAAGGCTAAGTCTATGCAGGCTGTTAAGGATTTTTTGCAAGTTCAGCCTCCGAAGTTTAGTAGGAATTGGCCTGCTAAGGGGTGGACGTATCCTTCTTATGATTCTCAGTCTAGGGGTAGATCTAGACGTGGTAGGGGCAGAGCTCAGAGTTCCTTCAGACCTAGAACGGGGAGTTCACCTGCACAGTCTTCGGGTGAGGGCAGGGGCCAGTCCTTTCGTAAACAGGCCCAATGACCTACCTTTTCAGCTGCCAGATCCTTCTTGCCTGGCAGCACCTTTGGGAGGGAGGTTGGCACTCTTCAAGGAAAATTGGAGTTTGATTACTCAAGACAGATGGGTATTGGATATCATACACCAAGGTTACAAGTTTTATTTCCATACCTTGCCTCCTTTCAAAGGCATGCCAGACGTTCCTCCTCAGCAAAGACTAGAGGCTCACAAACAAATTTCTCTGCTACTTCAAATAGGGGCCATACAACCGGTCCCTCTACCAGAAGTGGGCCTAGGATTTTATTCTCGCCTGTTCCTAGTACCAAAGAAGGGGAACACGTGGAGACCAATTTTGGATTTATCTATCCTCAACACATCTGGACATTCCCAAGTTCAAAATGTTGACGTTACAACAGCTTTTGCCTCTGCTGGGCAAAGATCACTGGATGGTGACTCTGGATCTCAAGGAGGCTTACCTTCATGTTCCTATCAGGCTCAGTTGCAGGAAGTATCTGCGTTTTCGGGCTGGGACTTCTCATTATCAGTTCTCTGCATTGCCCTTTGGCTTATCTACTGCGCCCAGAGTGTTCACGAAAGTTCTGGCTCCAGTGATAGTTTTCTTCAGGCTAAGAGGAATACAGATCTATCCTTATTTGGACAATTGCCTGATTCTGGCCCAAGAAAAGGACGAACTTCTTCATCTTTTACAATATGTGATAGCAGTGCTAAGATGCCTGGGGTATTCTGTGAACGAAATAAAGTCCAGTCTAGTACCCTCTCAGGACATGTGCTTTTTGGGTGTGAGACTGAATACAGCATCCCAGATGGCCTTTTTGACCCCAGACAAACAAAAGAATCTTTCTCTTTACTTCCATCAATTGTCTCATCAGTCCAGGCTGACTGCAAGGACAGTCCTTCAAGCCTTGGGGTTCATGGCATCTTGTATTCTGGTGCTTCCCAATGCCAAACTGCATATGAGGAAGCTACAATGGTATCTCAAAAATGTATGGACACAGCACTGCCAAGATATGGACACTGTCATTCAGATAATACCTTTCATTCAAAAGGAGTTTTTGTGGTGGGCTCAGGAATGTCACCTAAACAAGGGACTCTCTGTGACCCGACCAGAGTAGAGTCAGATTTTAACGACAGATGCCTCAGACAAAGCTTGGGGAGCTCATCTAAATGGAAAGTGGGTACAAGACACGTGGCCTGCCAGACTTCAACATCTACATATCAACCTGAAGGAGATGTTAGCAGTCCAATTTGCATTAATAGCTTTCAAGGATTTACTTCTTCCAGGGCAGGTGTTGGTTCTAACAGACAACACAACTGTCATGTGGTACATCAACAATCAAGGGGAACATTCTTATCCTCTATGCAGACAAGCAATGATTTTGTGGGAGACTGCTCTCAGTTTACAGCTGAATCTTCAGGCAAGGTTTCTGCCGGAGCACAGAACTCCTTAGCAGATGTGTTGAGCAGACAAATTATGGATCCCCACGAGTGGAAATTGGATCCTCATGTATTTCAGAAATTGACAGTGTTATGGGGAACTCCAGACATAGATCTGTTCGCTTCTCCACTAAACTACCAGCTGCCAAAGTTTTGCACAAAAAGGTTTCATCCCACAGCTTGGAAAGTGGATGCTCTTTCATTCAATTGGAGCAATCTTCATGTATATGCCTTTCCACCTCTGCCTCTCCTCCCAAAGGTACTCCTGAAGGTCAGACAGGACAAGCCAAAGATTATTTTAATAGCTCCAGATTGGCCTCGACAGCACTGGTACCCATTACTGAGAAGTCTCGTACGGGAGCCTCCATGGCCTTTGCCTTCGATTCCACACCTGCTGTCTCAGGAGAACAGTCATTTACTCAATGTCAAACTTCACTCTCCATCTAACAGCCTGGCATATTCTGTTTTAAACCCTGGAGGGTCTCAGCTTCCTCAGCAAGTTTTGAATGTTATTTTGGAGGCCAGAAGGCCTCGTACAAGGAAAGTGTACGCAGATAAATGGAAGAGATTTTTATTTTGGAGTACAGCAAAGGAATTTGATGTTTCTCAGCCTAATTTAAGTGTGGCTCTTCAATATCTTACTGAGTTACTGGACAAAGGTTTGTCCTTCTCTTCTATTAAGGTTCATGCTGCAGCAATTTCTGCTCACTATGACTGTGACCCACCATTGTTTTCTCATCCTTTGTTTAAGCAATTCCTTAGAGGGGCAAAGAATATAAGACCCCCACGTAGAGCTCCTACTCCTGCTTGGGATCTCAATTGTGAGTTGGAGAAACTCACTCTACAACCTTTTGAGCCTGCAGCTACTGCCAAGTTGAAATATTTATCATGGAAGACTGCTTTTTTGTTGGCCATTACCTCTGCGAGAAGGGTTTCTGAATTACAGGCCCTTATGGCGGTGGAGCCTTTCTTAATTTTCCATAAGGATAGGGTATCTTTGCGTACTAATCCTTCCTTTATGCCTAAAGTGGTTTCTAGTGTGGCTTTAAACTAAACTATTCATTTGCCTACTTTTTATGCAAACCCCCAAAATAAAGGGGAAAAGATTTTGCACACTTTGGATATACACAGGCAGTTGCGATATTATTTGAGCAGAACTAAAGGATTCAGGCAGTCTCAGCAGTTATTTGTTTCTTTTGCTTTGAGTTCTCAGGGCAAGCCTGTGTCAAAACAAACTATTTCTAAGTGGATTGGGTTTTGTATTGCTTTCTGTTATTCCCATCATGGTAAGGAGATTCCAGCTGGGATTAGGCCTCATTCCACTAGGGCTACTGCCACTTCTACAGCTTTTTTGAGAGGGGTGGCAACTAAAGATATTTTGGAGGCAGCTACTTGGAGTTCAGTGCATACTTTCTCTAAGCATTACCACCTTCCACTTTACTCTAAATCTAGGGCTGGTTTTGCCACTGCAATTTTACAGGGCATGTTGGCAGCTCCTACTGCTTTATAGTTTTGCCATCCTCCCTTACCTCTGCTTTGGGATTCTACCCAAGTGTAAGGACTGCAGCAATGTGAGATGAAGAACATAGTACAGTTTTGTACCTACCATAAATGTAGATGTTCGAAGATCCACATTGCTGCAGTCCAATTTACCCTTCCTCCTTCCCCTCTGTAGTTAGAGGCGGTTGTGTGGTTTGGGTTGTGAATATTGTGGATAGTGTATATATTGTACATATGATTAGTGCAAGGGTGGTTGGTTGTTTTTTGCTGTCTTTTGGTTTTGACCTTTCCTTTTAGGGTCTTCTGACATCTGGGGCAAGAAAAGACTGAGGATATGACGTTGGTCATGCACATTTGTACCCTGACGTCCTGATGTCAGTCTTAAGCGCCTTGACCGACGTCAGCCTTATACTTTGATATTCGGGCCGACCGAGGACAGCGGACTACCCAAGTGTAAGGACTGCAGCAATGTGGATCTTCGAACATCTACATTTATGGTAGGTACAAAACTGTACTTTTCTCTCAGACCAAATCCCTCCTTTCTTCCCAAAGTAGCATCAGTTAGTAACCTTAACTAATCTGTTTAATTGCCAGTGTTTTTTTCCTTAGTTCTCAGACAAGGCAGAATTCAAATGTCATCAATTGGATGTGCACAATTACGTTTTTATTTGCACAGAACGAAATACCTCAAAATCTGATCTGTTTCATTTTCGGTAAACAGAATTGGGTCTCCTGTTTCCAAAGTCACGTCCAGGTGGATTTCCATTTGTATCTTTCATCTATGCCTCAGGGGGGAAAGATTTACCGTTCCGGGTGAAGGCTCACTCTACCCGGTCTGTATCTGCATCTACAGCTTTTCAGGCCAGATTGTCTATGGATGATGATTGTGCTGTGGCTACTTGGGCATCTCCTCGCACCTTTGTTACTCATTACAAGTTAGATGTGGTATCTAGGGGTCTTCCTTTGGTTCCACAGTGCTCAGGAGTTTTTTCCACTGAACCTCCCAGGATTTAGGTGCTGGGGACGCTGTCCCACGGGTAAGAATGTAGGCGAGATTGGACTACGTAACAAGTTATGTACATCTCACCTCAGTCTTACTTACCCCTCCCCCTCTTTCCCCCCGGCCTGGAGGATCTGGAGGTTAGGCCTGGCTTCAGAGTTCCCTTCATTCTTGGTTTGTTTTTCCTTTCCTTAGGTGGTATGCATGGCGAACGAGTGCTGGTGCTTGCAGCAAACTAGATCTGGGGATAGAGAGCATTGTAGCATGGGATACCATCATAGCCCAGCCAATAGAAAGACTTCAAGCTAAAATGTATGGCAGAGTCTGAGCAGACATTAGGCTCCGAACCCACGGGTAAGAATGTGAGGCGAGATGGACTACATACATTGAACGTTATGGTGAGTACATAACTTCTTGTTTTGGCTCTCATTCAGCCAAGAGTATCTGAACTTGAGGATGTTCGTGTTTCACTGTTGCAGTCATCACATTTGGGTAATCTGCTGGCAGGTTGCCCTCAGTCGGCCTGAATTCCAAAGTCTTGGGTCCTGCATCTGTTGCGGTCTCCTCTTCCATGACGTCAGGTAGTCAGGGGTATAAAACATGCAGCAGACACCATTTTCTCCAGTCTGTCTTGCTGCGCGGTGCCTGAAGCAGAAGCGTTTCGTAAGTGCCGGTCGGCTCACTAAAATATTCGAGTAGTTTCAGAACCGAAGTCTTCACTAAAGCTAAGTACCCTGTTGGGGTAACTTTTTCTTTTCTTGCTTTTTACCGATGTCAAAGTTAATTGTATTACTTGTGGGAAGCAAATACCTCATAAGGATTTCCATTTATACTGTATTCCTTGCCTAGGCCCTGATCACAACGTGCCTGGCTGTCTGTTTTATTCTAGATTTAACCAACGCACTGTTAAGCGTCTGTATATTTTTGCATCAGTATTTTGGAAACCGATTTAACTACCTAGAAATGTCATTAGACTACCGGAGTACATAAAAAAAGCAAGGAAAAGGACAGAGAAAGGCAGTTGAGATCCAAAACAGACTAAGCTGCTAAGCTAGTCACCGGTGAGGTGCTTTCACAGCCCCTGATGCCAGCTACCTTTGAGTTGCAGGCCTCTACCGACACCCATGTGTAGTCTGGCATGCAGCAAGATACTCAAGGTATTGGACCGACATGATATCTCCCTCAGATGGGTCCGAAGCCGCTGAGCAGGCACCGGCTTCTGAGGGTGTTTTCAGACCTCAACGTTATATCAAACCGACAACTGCAAAACAAAAGACAAAGGCAACTTTTAAAACTAAAAATCTGACGCAGGAGCCACGTGCACAGGCCTCTATGCCTAAAAAACAGATTAAAATTGCTGAAGACCTTATTACCTTGATCAGGGGTACCCATCCCCCTCCTGATAAGAGGCCTAGGCAAGACACTGTTTATGAATCTTCATATCAGGTTTCTATTTTCTTCCGATTCCTCTTCTGATCAGGAATTATCTATACCTCCCTATGAGCATTCTGATGCTGAGGAGTCTATTCCATCTGCATTTCCTCCAGAGGATTATTCATTTGGAGAAACCTTGCATACTTTGAGGAAGCATTTTCACTGGGAGAGTCAAGACTTCTCAATCAAAAAAGAGGCTCGGGGATTTCCTTCTCCCTCCGCACAAGCCTTTAGCCATTCCCCCTGTTTTAGACATTTTGGATGTGTTTTCGGAGTCGAGCTCGACCCCTGCCTCCTTACCTCCAGCTCCCAGTAAGCCTGACAGATATTACAGGGTACCTGACTCACGTAAATTTTTATTTAGAAACCTGCTGGTGATCCTGAAGCTATTTCACAGGGTCCAAAGGGAGTTAAGGCCTCAGCAAAAAATCCTACCCCCTCTAACAGACTCAAGGGTACTAGACAGATGGGGGGGGGAGGTTTATACATCTGTAAACTTGGTAGTCGGGGCCTTAAACAGTCTATTTTCATATGCTTAAGTACCAACATGTTATGGGATTGCTGAAACAGAAAATGATGATTTCAGAATGTGCAGAAAATAAAGCATTACAGGAATTATTGCATGCAGCTGAACAAGTTGGAAAGCATACTTTGAAATGTGGTTTTGATTCCTTAGAGGCCTCCTGCAGGGCCACAGTTACTGGATCTGTGATTAGGAGGCATGCCTGGTTAAAGGAACAAACTTTGCCTGATCATGTTAGGGCTAAATTGCTAGATGCACCTTTACAGCATGATTCTCTGGTATTAAGGCAGAAGAGGTTTTAAAGAAAATGGAAGACAAAGCTAAGTCTATGAAAACTGTTAAAGACTTCTTAGAAGTGCAGCCACCAAGATTCAGTTGACACTGGCCTACAAAAAATTGGTCCTTTCCTGTCAGAGCTCAAAGGGGCAAATCCAGACGCCCAAAGGGTTCCGGATACCAGGCGCAAGATTCATACAGGTCAAAGCAATGGGGCGCATCTACCTCCAAATCAGGGGGAGATGAAGCGCAAACCTACAGAAAACAGTCCCAATGACTTCCCTCTGCCTACACCAAGCACTTATCTTTTGACAGCACCCTTAGGGGGGAAATTAGCACTTTTTGCTCAAAATTAACAGTTAGTAACCCAGGACAAGTGGGTACTAAACATAGTATCACAGGGATACAGATTCCATTTCCACACTCTGCCAATGGCAAACGGTTGGCCAGATCTGCCAAAAAATCAATGGGCAGTGGGCACAGGCACAGAAACAGGTTACGTCCCTCATGGATATGGGGGCCATTTAACCAGTATCAGAACAGGGAAAAGGACAAGGTTTTTACTCTACTGTTCTTGGTACCCAGAAAGGACAAGGCTTGGCAGCCAATACTGGATTTATCAATTTTGAACACACCTGGACATTCCAAAATTCAAAATGCTGACTTTGCAGCAGCTGCTGCCCATGCTGGGCAACAGTGCTTGGCTGGTGACGTTAGACCTAAAAGAGGCATACCTGCATGTCCCAATAAGACAATCGTGCAGAAGATACCTCAGATTCAAGGCTGGCTTAATGCATTACCAATTCTCTGCACTGCCCTTTGGCTTATCTACTGCGCCCAGGGTCTTTACAAAGTGCCTGGCACCAGTAATTGCATTTTGCAGACAGAAGTATACAAATATGTCCTTACTTGGACTGTCTCAAGCAGAGAACAAGGACACTCCCAACACCTGGCCTTTGTGAAAAGGCTTCTAACCTGCCTAGGGTACACAAACGAAAAGAAATCACAACTGGTACCCTCTCAAAAGATAACATTCCTGGGTGAAAGCTTGAGTACAACTGCCCAGAAGGCTTACCTTACACCAGATAAAGGCAACAGACTTCTTACTTCAAATTGATCGCAACAAAAACCCAGTCTTCTGCAAGACAAATTCTGCAGGCTCTGGGATTCATGGCATCCTAATTCCGTATGCAAGACTGCATATGAGGAAACTTTAATGGTACCTAAAAAGTGTATGGAGTCGACATTCACACAGTCTGGAAACAGTGATTACTCATATTCCCTGCCTGCAACAGGAGTTTCTATGATGGGCAAAGGCCTGTCACCAAAACATGGGACAGCCCTTCACTCTACCCCCTGCCAGCCAAACCTTAACAGACGCATCAGATTATGCATGGGGGGCCCACATGGCAGGAAGATGCATTCGGGGCATATGGGCACCAAAACGAATCTACATATCAACCAGAAAGAGTTGCTAGCTGTTCAAAATGCCCTAACAGCCTTCAAGGACTTATTTCATCCAGGACAATTGCTGATGGACAACACAACAGTCGTGGTATATAAACAAGCAAGGGGGCACACACTTGTACCCCCTTTGCAGATTAGCCATGGCACTGTGGGACAGTTTTGACCTACCAAATACATCTTCAAGCCCAATTCCTGCCAGGAAAGCAGAACACTCTGGCAGACTAAACAGAAACCTTATGGATCCTCACGAGTAGAAACTAAATCCACAAGTCTTCAGCATGATAGAGAAATGGGGAGAGAAATGGGGGAGCCCCAGACATGGATCTATTTGCCTCTCCTTAAAATTATCAATTGAAAAGATTCTGCACAAGGACTTATCAGACAAGCATGAAAAGAGGACGCCCTGTCCTTCAGTTGGAAAAAACTATCAGTTTGTGCCTTTCCTCCTCTGCCTCTTCTACCCAAGGTCCTCCTAAAAGTCAGACAAGAGAAGCCAAAGATGATATTAATTGCCCCAGACTGGCCCTGCCAATACTGGTACCCAATCCTAAGGAACTTGTCTCAATACCCAGCATGGACCTTGCCTCAAAGACCAAAACTACTGTCCCAGCAAAACAATCACATCCTACACAGTCAACCTACAGACTCTAAACCTGGCAGCATGGCTAATCATGTAATCGTACAAACAACTCTCAGTAAAACTGTGATGGCTGTCATTTTGGAAGCCAGAAGGCCTAGTACTAAAAAAAACTTATGCTGACAAGTGGAAGAGATTCTGTGCTTGGAATCCAGCACAAGGAACTGATACAGCAGAAGAAAATATTCCTCCGATATTACAATACTTAACTGAGATGCTTGACAAAGGCCTATCTTGTCAAAATCCATGCCTCTGCCATTTCGTCTCATTACAACACAGAGCCACCAATCTTTCCTCATTCTTTAATAAAGCAGCATCTTAGCGGAGCCAAAAAATTAAGGCCCCCTAGAAGATCACTATTACCTGCATGGGACCTCAATTATGTGTTGGAAAAGCTCACCCTGCCTCCATTTGAACAAGCTGCTACCGCTGATGTAAAGTTCTTATGGAAGTCAGCTCTGTTACTAGCAATTACTTCAGCAAGAAGAGTTTGAGCTACAGGCCCTTATGGCTGTAGAGCCTTTTATCATATTTTACCTGGACAGGGTGTTTGAGGACAAATCCTACTTTTATGCCTTAGATGGATTCCAGTGTGGCTCGTAACCA
Organism: Protopterus annectens; assembly: GCF_019279795.1. NCBI lineage: Eukaryota > Metazoa > Chordata > Ceratodontiformes > Protopteridae > Protopterus > Protopterus annectens. The sequence continues at coordinate 657,309,533 of NC_056747.1, forward strand.
AACAGTTCATCTGCCGACTTATCTAAATCTGCAGAACAAAGGGGAGAGAATTCTGTATTCCTTGGAAGTACACAGACCGCTAAGATTCTACTTGAGCAGGACTAAAGCTGTAAGAAAAACTGAACAATTAATGTGATATGCTGCAGGATCAGAAGGAAAGGCCATTTCAAAGCAGACCATTTCAAAGTGGATAAGCCAATGCATCTGCTTCTGCTACTTGCACCGTGGTAAACCTGTGCCCAAGGGCATTAGGTCTCATTCCACCAGAGCTGCCGCTACTTCAGCAGCCTTTCTCAGAGGAGTACCAACCAAAGACATTCTAGAGGCTGCTACTTGGAGTTCTGTTCACACCTTCACAAAGCATTACCATTTGCCTCTCTAGGTCCAGAGCAGGCTTTGCCACTGCAGTGCTGCAGGGCCTTATACAGCCCCCCAACCATAGCTTTGGGATTCTAGCCAAATGTAATGACTGCAACAGTGAAACACGAAGAACATAGTACAGTTATGTACACTTTTACCATAAATGTAGATGTTTATTCACTGTTGCAGTCCAGGATGTTTGTGTTACACTGCTGCAGTAATTACACTTTTTATCCTGCCATCAGGCGGTCCCGCAGTCAGCCAGAGTTCCAAAGTCTTGGTCCAGCGTCTGTTGCTGTCGCCTCCTCCCTGACGTCAGTGCGACAGGGGTGTATAAGATGCAGCCGACGCCATTTTCTTCAGTCTTTCTTGCTGCGTGGTGCCAGAAGCAAAAGCAGTTCGCAAGTGCCGGTCGGCAGTCATGTGATTTTCATTCTGAATCCAGAACCGAAGTCTTCTACAAAGCTAAGTACCCCGTTGGGGAAACTTTTTTTTTCTTGCCTCAGACCGATGTCAGTAAAAGTTAATTGCTTCTTGTTGAAGCAAAATACCTCAAGGATTTCAATTTCTTTTGTATCCCATGCATAGGCCCTGACCACAACGTTACTGGTTGTCTGTTTTGTGCTAGGTTTAACAAGCGCACTATTAAACGTCTGTGATTTTGCCCGACATTATTTTGCTAGAAAATTCAATTATATCATGCCGTCGGAACTTCCGATGACCGGAATGCACAAAAAGCGCAGACAAGGATAGACATCCGAGGCCCAAAAATGACAGCCTCTTCTAGGCCAGTCACCGGTTCTCTGGTTTTCAGCGAGGCGCCTTCGCAGCCCCTAACTACTGCTTCTGCAGAACCACAAGCCGCCTCTGACTCCCACGTGGAAATGGCTGGGCCTTCGGATGCACAAGCTCTTCAGCCTACTGAGACTAACCTTTCAGAGGGATCCGGAGTAGCTGAGCAACCCACAGCTACAGAGGGTGTCTTCAGACCTACTCAGTTAAGCATTAAACCCTCAGCTACGTCTAAGCCTCCTTTAAAGTCTAAAGTCAAAGAAACAAATACAGCATTCTCCAGGACAGTCCTCCATGCCTAAGAAACAAATGCTCAAAATGGCCGAAGACCTTATTACTCTGATCAGGGGGTCCCATCCCCCTCCTGATAAAAGGCCTAGACAGGATGCAGACTGACTCATCCGACCAGGTGTCAATCTCTTCTGATTCTTCCTCAGACCTAGGATACTCTTTACCCCCTTATGAGGATTCTGATGCTGAGGAATCCATTCCATCAGCCTCACTGCCTGAGGAATACTCCTTTGGGAAAACCCTACATACCATGAGGGAGCATTTCCACTGGGAAGGCCAGGATTACTCAGAATGCAAGAAAAGGCTCAGACTTCCCTTTATTACCTCAACACAGACCCCTTGCTCTTCCTCCAGTGATTGTGGATGATGTGTATACTGAATCCAGCTTGAATCCTGATTCCTTACCTCCAGCCCCTGTTAAACCTGACAGATACTACAGAGTCCCTGACTCACATAAATTTCTGTTTAAAAGCCCTGTCGCTGGCCCTGAAACTATTTCTCAGGGACCCAAAGGAGTTAAGGCCTCATCAGCCAAGAATCCAGTTCCCTCTGACAGATTCCAGAGCATTAGACAGATTGGGAAAGAAAGTATATACGTCTGCAACTGTAGCAATGAGAGCCTTAAATTGCCAGTTTCACATGCTAAAATATCAGCAATTTGTACTCTGTTAAAACAAAAAATGCTTCCAGAGTAAGATCCTCCTAATTTTTACAGAAATGCAGGATTTATTGTATTGCATGCAGCTGAACAAGTGGGAAAGCATACTTTGCAATGTGGTTTTGATTCTCTAAAGGCCTCCTGCAGAGCAGCAGTTACAGGCTCTGTCATTAGAAGACATGCTTGGTTAAAAGAATATACGTTACCAGATCATGTTAAAGCAAAATTATTGGATGCACCTTTGCAGCAGGATGTGGTGTTTGGAGTTAAGGCAGAAGAGGTATTAAAGAAAATGGAGGATAAGGCAAAATCTATGCAAACGGTGAAGGATTTCTTACAGGTTCAGCCTCCTTGATTTAGCAGAAACTGGCCAACTAAGAATTGGTCCTTTCCAATTACAGACAGACCTCAAAGGGGAAGATCCAGAAGTCCAAGAGGTAGAGGTCAAACACAGGGTCCTTACAGGCCTCGACAATGGGTTGCATCAGGCCAGAAAGAAGGGAAGACAGGCCACAACCATTTAAAAAGCAGCTCCAATGACGTCCCACTACAGCTGCCAAACAAATCCTTTGCAGCCCCCTTGGAAGGAAAACTGGCACTCTTCTACCACAATTGTCAAATGATCACCAAAGACAAATGGGTTCTCAACACTGTATTTCAAGGTTACAGGTTCCACTTTCACACTCTGCCAAAGTTAAAAGGAATGCCAAATCTGCCACCAAATCAATGGGCAGAGGCTCAAAAACAAATTACAGCACTCATGGATATGAGAGCTATTCAAAAGGTACCATCACAGGAGCAAGGACAAGGATTTTACTCCAGACTTTCTCTGGTACCCAGAAAGGACAAAGCCTGGAGGCCCATTCTGGATCTTTCATCTCTAAACACTTACCTGGATGTTCCGAAATTCAAAATGTTGACATTACAGCAGCTTCTTCCCATGCTGGGCAAGAAAGCTTGGCTTGTGACTTTGGACCTCCGAGGCATACCTGCATGTCCCTATCAGACAAAATTGCAGAAGATACCTCATATTCATAGCTGGTTCAATGCACTACCAATTCTCTGCACTGCCATTTGGCTTATCTACTGCACCCAGGGTCTTCACAAAGTGCCTGGCACCAGTAACTGCATTTTGCACACAGAAAGCAATTCACATTTATCCGTACCTGAACGACTGCCTGATTCAAGCAGAGAGCAAGGACATTCTTCTGCAGCATCTGGCGTTTGTAAAAAAGTTAAGTTGCCTGGGGTACACAGTAAACGAAAAGAAATCAAAACTAGTGCCCTCACATGAGATCATATTCCTGGGTGCCAGCTTGAACACAACAGCCCAGATGGCTTATCTCACGCCAGACAAACAAGGACAACTGACTCAATACTTTCAATTGATGGCAAGAAAGACCTAGCTCCCTGCAAGAAAAATTCTGCAGGCCTTGGGTTACATGGCATCCTGCATACTACTAATTCCATACGCCAGACTGCATATGAGGAAACTACACTGGTACCTAAAGAATGTATGGTCTCAACACTGTCAAAGTTTGGAAACCGTTATAGCACTAATCCCTTGCCTTCAACAGGAGTTTCAATGGTGGGCTCAAGCTTGTCACTTCAACAAGGGACAGCCTTTTACACAACCCACAGCCAGGCAAGCACCGACAACAGATGCATCGGATTACGCCTGGGGAGCACACATGGCAGGCAGATATATTCAGGGCACGTGGACTGCAGAACAAAGGCATCTTCACATCAATCAAAAAGAGATGCGAGCTGTACAAAATGCGATTATAGCTTTCCAGGACAACTACTAAAGACAGACACCACCACAGTTGTACATAAACAAGCAAGGGGGCACTCACTTCTACCCCCTATGCAGACAAGCTATGACCTTATGGAACACAGCTATAAACCTTCAAGTTCATCTGCAAGAGCAATTCCTACCAGGAGAGAAAAACACACTGGCAGACTACTTAAGCAGAAACATCATGGATCCCCACGAATGGGAGTTGAATCCACAAATATTCAGAATGATACAGAAATGGTGGAGTTACCATCCACAAGCATGGAAAGTGGATGCCCTCTCATTCAGCTGGAAGAACCTACAAGTATACTCTCTCCCACCACTACCTCTCCTGCCAAATGTACTCAAAAGCCAGGCAGGAAGAGCCAAAGATGATCCTGATTGCACCAGACTGGCCACGCCAGCACTGGTACCCAATCTTAAGGAGCTTAGCCCAAGAACCAGTCTGGATTTTGCCTCAAATCCCACATCTGCTGACTCAGTACAACAAACCAATACTACACAGCCAGCTAAAGACCTTAAACCTAGCTGCATGGAAGATTCCTTATTCAAGCAAGCAATGCGCCTCTCCAAAGCTGTTATGGATGTCTTTCTGGAGGCCAGAAGGCCTAGTACCAGAAAAGCCTATTCGGATAAATGGAAGAGATTCTGTGCCTGGAACCAAGCTCACAGCCTTGACCCTCTTGTCCCAAACATTCCTCAGATATTACAATACTTAACTGAGATGCTGGACAAAGAACTCTCCTCATCCATCAAGATCCACGCCTCTGCCGTCTCTGCTCATTACAACACTGATCCACCAATTTTCTCTAATCCTCTGTTAAAATGGTACCTTAGAGGGACTAAAAACATATGACCGCCCCGTAGAGCACCTACTCCAACTTGGGACCTCAACTTTGTTTTGGAGAAGCTAACTTTACCTCCTTTTGAGCCAGCCAACACAGCAGAATTAAAATATATCTCTTGGAAAACTGCTCTGCCCCTGGCAATAACCAGCACGAAGAGTTTCAGAATTACAGGCTCTAACGGCAGTGGAACCTTTCCTCATTTTCCACCAGGACAGGGTGTCTTTACGAACTAACCCTACTTTTATGCCAAAGGTGGTATCCACTGTGGCTCTAAACCAAACTATTCACCTGCCAACTTTTTATTCTAAACCACAGAATAAAGGGGAGAGACTACTGCACTCTTTGGACATTCACAGGCAATTACGCTTTTACTTGGACAAAACCAAAGCTTTCAGAAAATATGAGCAATTATTGGTAGCATATGCTGCAGGAGTGCAGGGAAAAGTCATTTCAAAACGGACCATTTCAAAATGGATAGGACATTGAATACGTTTCTGCTACACATACCATGGAAAACCGGTACCTAGCAGCATTAATCTCACTCCAGGGCAACAGCCACTTCAGCTGCCTACCTCAGGGGGAGTACCTACCAAGGATATTTTGGAAGTAGCAACTTGAGTTGTGTACACACCTTTACCAAGCATTACCATCTGCCTCTGTACTCTAAATCCAGAGCTGGCTTCGCCACTGCAGTGCTGCAGGGCCTTATACCCACCCCTAATGCCTTATAGGACCAGCCACCCTTCCTCAGCTTTGGGATTCTACCCAAGTGTAATGACTGCAGCAGTGTAACACGAACTTAGTACAGTTTTGTACCTACCATAAATGTACAGTTTTGTACCTACCATAAATGTAGAGTGCAGACACTGCTGCAGTCCAGGTTACCCTCCCTCCTTCCCCTCTTACTCGCTGGCACGTACCTATGTCTTTTACTCTTACTACCTATGGGGAGTATTTGCTGGTAGCTGTAAGTTTTTTGCTTTTCTGATGTATGTTTTATTAGCAGTTGGAATTGCCTACATATTTAGAGGCACCTAACATCTGGGGCAAGAAAAACTGAAGAAAATGACATCGGCTGCAATCTTATATACCCCTGTCGCACTGACGTCAGGGAGGAGGAGACTGCAACCGATGCCGGACGAAGACTTTGGAACTCTGGCAGACTGCGGGACTGCCTGACGGCAGTAATGACTGCAGCAGTGTCTACACTCTAACATCTACATGTATGGTAGGTACAAAACTGTACTTTACCCTCCTGCCATCCCCCTGTCATTCTGGCGTTTCTTTCCTTCTCTATCCTCTACAACCTATGGTGTTTGCTTGTAGATGAAGGTTGTTTATATTGGGTGGGGGTGTTTGTGTGTGTGTTTGTGTGTGTGTGTGTGTGTGTTTGTGTGTGTGTGTTTGTGTGTGTGTGTTTGTGTGTGTGTGTGTTTGTGTGTGTGTGTTTGTGTGTGTGTGTGTTTGTGTGTGTGTGTGTGTGTTTGTTTGTGTGTGTTGTGTGTGTGTGTTTGTGTGTGTGTGTGTGTGTTTGTGTGTGTGTGTGTGTGTGTGTGTTTGTGTGTGTGTGTGTGTGTGTGTGTGTGTGTGTGTGTGTGTGTGTGTGTGTGTGTGTGTGTGTTTGTGTGTGTGTTTGTGTGTGTTTGTGTGTGTGTGTGTGTGTGTGTGTGTGTGTTTGTGTGTGTGTGTGTGTGGGTTTTGTGTGTGTGTGTTTGTGTGTGTGTTTTGTGTGTGTGTGTTTGTGTGTGTGTGTTTGTGTGTGTGTGTTTGTGTGTGTGTGTTTGTGTGTGTGTGTGTTTGTGTGTGTGTGTGTTTGTGTGTGTGTTTGTGTGTGTGTGTGTGTTTGTGTGTGTGTGTTGTGTGTGTGTGTGTGTGTTTGTGTGTGTGTTTGTGTGTGTGTGTGTTTGTGTGTGTGTGTGTGTTTGTGTGTGTGTGTGTGTGTGTGTGTGTGTTTGTGTGTGTGTGTGTGTGTTTGTGTGTGTGTTTGTGTGTGTGTGTGTGTGTGTGTGTGTGTGTGTGTGTTGTGTGTGTGTGTGTGTGTGTGTGTGTGTGTGTGTGTGTGTGTGTGTGTGTGTTTGTGTGTGTGTGTGTGTGTGTGTGTGTGTGTGTGTGTTTGTGTGTGTGTTTGTGTGTGTTTGTGTGTGTGTGTGTGTGTGTGTGTGTGTGTGTGTGTCTGTGTGTGTGTGTGTCTGTGTGTGTGTGTGTGTGTCTGTGTGTGTGTGTGTCTGCCTGTGTGTGTCTGTCTGTACAAAACTAAAGAAAATGGTGTCTGTGTGTCTGTCTGTGTGTCTGTCTGTGTGTGTGTGTGTGTGTCTGTCTGTGTGTCTGTCTGTGTGTCTGTCTGTGTGTCTGTCTGTGTGTCTGTCTGTGTGTCTGTCTGTGTGTCTGTCTGTGTGTCTGTACAAAACTAAAGAAAATGGTGTCTGCTGCATGTTTTATACCCCTGACATCATGGACGAGGAGATGGCAACCGACACAGGACCCAAGACTTTGGAATTCAGGCTGACTGAGGGCAACCTGCCAGCAGATTACCCAAATGTAATTACTGCAACAGTGAATCCACTCTAACATCTACATTTATGCTAAGTGTACACAACTGTACTTGTCTCATGGCTGATCCAGAATTAGGTTTCCACGGTGTCTTTATACTAACTCTTGTATGCCCAAGATGGAAAATGAGTTGGTCTTCATCTGGATTCTTTTTGTTTTTGGGCACAGTCTGCAAGTGAGAGTTCTTCACACCTTGGATTTGAATAGACTGCTGAGATATTTGATAAAACTAGATTGGTCTTTTTTTTGTTCAATGTGTGGGATAAAACTAGATCGATGTCCTTTTCGTTCAACGTGTGGGTAATGGATCAGACTCTGCCGTGTACCACAGACTTGAGATCCAACTCTTGAGCTTTCCCTCTACCCAGAATGACCCTGTCTGTCTTCAGTACCCCAGATCTCGTTTGCCATCATTTCACACTAACACGGATGTTTTATCAGGAGCGTGTTTCATATTGTTACATGGTTTTGAGTAGCTGTTTTTCGGAAAACTTCTAGTTTTTGGCTGTCCTTTTGTCAGGTTTCTCCAGTTTTCTCTGTATGCTTGGTCTTTTGTCTTTCGTTCTACCTTTTTGGTACCAGTCTTTCTTGCCCTGTTACTCTTTCTGCCATTGATTGTTTGCTATCCTATTTTTCATATACAGTGTAGATTCAAGTTTCCCTTGCTGTTAATTATGACCTAGAAACCAACTGGTTTTAAAAAGTGCACTTCAGGTGTGCCGCTGCTAGGCAATAAATGCACTCCCTGTGGGCACAATTCCAAATTCTGAACCCTTGTTGCTCTATTTGTGCTGCTTTTAACGCAAGAACAAGATTTCAGAGAGGGAATAAACTTGGTACTAAAGGGATTGCTACTTCCATCTTCATTAGGTGCTGAAACCCCCAGCAAATATTTTATAACTACTTGGGGAGTCTGAGATCCCCTACCTGATTGAAGACCTCTGCTCCTGCCATGGCTTCATTGGAGCCTACTCAAAAGAACCAAAACTTTGGATCCTAAAAGAAAAGCGTAGTCATACTGCATTTTCCAAGCAGTACTCTGATCTAACCTTTACTTTATTAAAGTTTCCTCAAACTTGTTCACCCAGATTCACAGTTGACCAGGCATCTCCTCTGCGCCATTCCCAGTTTTTACAAGCTACACAGAAGCACAAATTAAGATTGTGAGCCTTCACTCCACTTCTCATGTAGTGACTGCTACTCTGACCTATCCCATGGTTTCAGAGCTCTCTGATCAGTCCTGAGGATCTGGTCTTCTAGATCTTCTACTCTGATTAGTTCCCTCCCTGGTTCCATTCCTATTCCCTTGGATCAGAATGAGTCTCTGAAGCATTGCTGCCAGGTCTGGAGGACCAGGATCCATTTTGTTGGCTAAGCCTTTCTTGCCCCTCAGAGCTTCAGTTGTAGATCGATGTTCGTAGTGTTTCACTGTTGCAGTCATTACACTTGGGTTATCCTGCTGGCAGGCTACCCGCAGACGGCCTGAATTCCAAAGTCTTGGTCCGACGTCGGTTGGGGTATAAAGGATGCAGCAGATGCCATTTTCTTCAGTCTTTCTTGCCGCATGGTGCCCAAAGCAAAAGCAGTTCGCAAGTGCCGGTCGGCCAACTCCTGAGATTTTCGAAATTGAATTTCAGGTCCAAAGTCTTCAATAAAGCTAAGTACCCCGTTGGGGAAGCTTTTTTCTTTCTCCAGACCGATGTCAGAAAAAGTTAACAATTGTATTTCTTGTGGGAAGCAAATACCTCAAGGATTTTCACTCTTATTGTATTCCTTGCCTAGGCCCTGACCACGGCATTGCTAGTTGTCTGTTTTGTGCTAGATTTAACAAACGCACTTAAGCGTCGGTACGATTTTGCTTTTCATTACTTTGGCCGAAGGTTTAACTACATAATACCGTTGGAACAGCCGACCGGAGTTCATAAAAAGCGCAAGGAAAAAGAAAAGGACAGGCATCCGAAGTCCAAAACTGATTAAGCCTCTTCTAGGCCAGTCGCCGGTTCTCAGTGAGACACTTTTGCAGCCCCTGACACCCACTACCTCAGAGCCACAGGCCGACTCAGACTCCCACATGGATATTCAAGGTATTGGGCCTTCGGAAACTAATCCCTCAGATGGGTCCAGAGCTGCTGAGCAGGCATCTGCTTCTGAGGGTGTTTTCAGACCTACACAGCTTTATATCAAGCCAATTTCAGCATCAAAGACAGCCTAAAACAGTTTTAAAGACATAAGTACAGCATTCTCCAGGACAGACTTCCATGCCTAAGAAACAGATGCTCAAAATGGCCGAAGACCTAATTACTTTGATCAGGGGCTATTCCTCCCCATGAGGATTCTGATGCTGAAGAATCTATTCCTTCAGCTTTTCCTCCTGAGGATTATTCATTTGGGGAAATATTCATTTGGGGAAACCTTGCATACCATGAGGGAGCATTTCCACTGGAGAGCCAATATTCAGATTCTAAGGAAAAGGCTCAGACTTTCGTTTACTTCCTCAGCACAGACCTCTTGCTATTCCTCCTGTTCTAGACATTGTAGATGTTTTTTCAGAGTCCGGCCTGTCTCCCGACTCTTTACCTCCTGCACCTTTTAAACCAGACAGATACTGCAGGGTTCCAGACTCTCATAAATTTCTATACAAAAACCCTGCTGCTGACCCAGAAACTATTTCACAGGGTCCCAAAGGGGTCAAAGCTGCTACTGCAAAACCCTGTCCCCTCAGATTCTAGGGCACTGGACAGATTGGGGGAAAAAGTTTACACTTCTGCTACCTTGGCTGTAAGGGCTTTAAGTTGTCAATTTCATATGCTTAAATATCAGCAGTATTTAATGTCTCTCAAAACAGAAAATGTTGACAAATTCTGAATGTGCGGAGAACAAGGAATTGCAGGATTTATGGCATGCAGCTGAACAAGTGGGAAAACACTTTGCAATGTGGTTATGATTCAGTGGAGGCCTCTTACAGGGCAGCTGTAACAGACTTGGTCATTAGAAGGCATGCTTGGTTAAAAGAGACTCTGCCTGATCATGTTAAAGCAAAATTATTGGATGCTCCATTACAGCATGATACTTTGGTGTTAAGGCAGAAGAGGTGTTGAAGAAAATGGAGGATAAAGCTAAATCTATGCAGACAGTAAAGGATTTCTTGCAGGTGCAGCCACCCAGATTTAGCAGGAACTGGCCTTCTAAGAATTGGTCCTTTCCTGTCAGGCCACAGAGGCAGATACAGACGCCCTAGAGGCAGACAACAGCCCCAGGGCTCATACAGGCCCAAACAGTGGGGTGCTTCTACCTCCAAAAGCGGAGAAGACAAATCACAGCCATATAGGAAACAGTCCCAATGACTTCCCTCTGCCAATGCCAAGCATTTATCTTTTGGCAGCACCCTTTGAGGGAAAGCTAGCACTTTTTTCACAAAATTGGCACATGATTACCCAGGACAAATGGGTTTTAAATAGCCTCTCAGGGCTACAGGTTCCACTTTCACTCCCAAAGGCAAAAGGTATGCCGGACCTGCCACACAATCTATGGGCAGAGGCACAAAACCAAGTTTCATCCCCCATGGATATGAGGGCTATTCAGCCAGTGCCATGACAAGAGCAGGGACCAGGATTTTACTCTAGACTTTTCTTAGTACCAAGAAAGGACAAAGCATGGAGACCGATTCTGGACCTGTCTATTCTAAATACTTTTCTGGACATTCCGAAATTCAAAATGTTGAGACTGCAGCAGCTTCTGCCCATGCTGGGCAAAAAGGCTTGGCTTGTAACTTTGGACCTCAGAGGCATACCTGCATGTCCCAATCAGACAATTTTGCAGAAGATACCTCAGATTCATAGCTGGCTCAAAGCACTACCAATTCTCTGCACTGCCCTTTGGCTTATCTACTGCGCCCAGGGTCTTCACAAAATGCCTGGCACCAGTAATTGCATTTTACAGACAAAAAGGAATTCAAATATATCCCTACTTGGACGACTGCCTTATTCAAGCAGAGGCCAAAGACATTCTACTAAAGCATCTGGCGTTTGTAAAAATATTACTAATTTGCCTAAGGTACACAGTAAACGAAAAGAAATCAAAACTAGTACCCTCTCAAGATAATATTCCTGGGTGCAAGCTTAAATACAACTGCCCAGATGGCTTATCTCATGCCAGACAAAGGCATCTGACTTCTTCGAAAACATGACAACAAAGACCCAGCTATCTGCAAGAAAAATTTTGCAGGCTCTGGGCTACGTGGCCTCCTGCATTCTGCTAATTCCATATGCAAGACTTCATATGAGGAAACTACAGTGGTACCTAAAGTGTTTGGACTCAACATTGCCACAGCCTGGAATCATTAATTCCCCCTCATTCCTTGCCTACAACAGGAGTTTCGATGGTGGGCACAGGCCTGTCACCAAAACAAGGGACAGCCGTTCACTTTACCCACAGCCTGGCAAACACTAAAATATGCATCAGATTATGCCTGGGGGGCCCACATGGCAGGAAAATGTCTTCCGGGCACATGGCCCCCAAGCCAAAGGCATGTATACATCAATCAAAAAGAGATGCTAGCTGTACAAAATGCCCTGACAGCCTTTAAGGACCTACTTCATCCAGGACAGCTGCTGATAAAGACTGACAACACCACAGTCATGTGGTACATAAGCAGGGGGACACACATTCATACCCCCTCTGCAGACAAGCCATGATTTTGTGGAACACAGCTTTGACTTACCAAGTACACCTGCAAGCACAATTCCTGCCAGGAAAAACAAATGCTCTAGCAGACTAAGCAGAAACCTTATGGACCCTCATGAGTGGAAACTAGATCCACAAATCTTCAGCATGATAAGGAAATGGGGAAGCCCAGACACAGATCTTTTTGCCTCCCCTCAACTGCCAACTTCAGAGATTCTGCACAAGGACTTATCACCAACCAGCATGGAAAGTGGATGCCCTGTCATTCAGCTGGAACAAGCTTACAGTATGCTTTTCCTCCACTGCCTCTCCTCCCCAACGTACTCCTAAAGGTCAGACAAGAGAAGCCCCAAATGATTCTGATTCCCCCGGATTGTCCACGCCAACACTGGTACCCAATCCTAAGAAGTTTGTCCCAAGGCCCAGCCTGGACATCTCAAATTCCTCATTTACTGACCCAACAAAACAATCTGATCCTGCACAGCCAACTCGGAACTCTAAATCTAGCTGCATGGAGGATACTGTAACCATTCAGAATACACCTCTCCCTAAAGTGGTTATTGATGTCATTTTGGAGACCAGGAGGCCCAGCACCAGAAAATCTTGTGCAGAAAAATGGAAGAGATTCTGTGCTTAGAACCAGGCACAAGGAATTGAAACTCTTGTTCCAAACATTCCTCAGATTTTACAATATCTAACTGAGATGCTGGACAAAGGCCTATCCTCATCAATTAAGATCCATGCATCTGCCATTTCAGCTCATTACAATACAGGCCCACCTTCTTTTTCATATCCATTACTTAGGCAGTTCCTCGGGGCCAAAAACATAAGACCTCCAAGGAGAGCACCAGTACCTGCATGGGACCTCAAGTTTTGTTTTGGAAAAACTCACAATGCCTCCTTTTCAGCCAGCCAATACAGCTGACATAAAATTCTTATGGAAAACAGCTCTGCTCCTAGCAATAACTTCAGCAAGAAGAGTCTGAGTTACAGGCATTAATGGCTGTAGAGCCTTTTATTATCTTCCATCTGGACAGGGTTTCTCCATGGACAAACCCGACATTTATGCCTAAGGTAGTGTCCAGTGTGGCTCTTAACCAAACCATTCATTTGCCTACCTTTTACCCAAACCCGCAGAATAAAGGTGAGAGACTTCTGCATTCTTTGGACATGCACAGCTACGCTTCTACTTGGACAAAACTAAAGCTTTCAGAACGACTGAGCAACTTTGTGGCATATGCTGCAGGATCACAAGGAAAGGCCATCTCAAAGACTATTTTAAAATGGATAGGACACCATTCGATGTGAGTGTTAAATCTCGCAGTTTGTTCTTACACACTGGTTCGGAGCCGATCCTCGGCTCCGAGTCGGCCGCATAGCAAAGCTCTGCATCTTAGAGAAGCTCGAGACCAGGCTATATCCCACAATCCTCCCTGCCATTACTCGGATCTAGTTTGCCGCTGCAACAGGTCACATCGTTCTGAGAGCTCGGACCAGAGAAAACTGTTGGACAGATAAGATGGCTTCTTTTTTGTTGTCAAAAGTTCTTATATTCCTATAGTTTTTTGATATTTTATTTTCTATCCTATAGTAGGTGTGTGTGTGTATATTGTAGTTGTTTTTTTATAGGTTTCCCTTTTGGGGCCTACCCTTTAACCTATAGCTTAATTCTTCCTGATATTAGCTAGTGTTAAATTCTCTCTTCTTATTAACATGTCTGAAAAAGCCAAGTCTGGTTTTAAAAGGTGTCAGTGTGGACAGAAAATGTCCATCACTGACTACCACACTTCCTGCGTCTACTGTCTTGGCCCTCTCCACTTGCAAGAGGATTGCTCTATTTGCCATTCCTTCAGTGGGAGGGTCATGACAGACGCAGGAAACCTGACAGGGGACTTCTTAAGCCTGCCTTCCAGGAGGCCTTGGACAAGTCTGACCAGGCTTCTAAGTCCTCGAAGGGGTCGAAGATGTCTGAGCCCATGTCATCGGCTCAGAGTACATCTAAAGTTTGTTCGCTGGTTCCACAGACTTCGGGGCCGAGTGTCGAACGTTTGTCTCACTGAGCCCCAGGTCTTGGAACCGGTGTTGGAACTACCGCCACAGTCTATTCTTCGGTCGGTGCCATCTTCGCCCCCTTCGACCCGATCCTCCAGACCATTATCCGGTACTGATGTGGATAGTGTTGTGCAGAAACTTATGGAGAACATGGCCCTTTGCAAATTGATTGCAGTTTCCTCCCAGTTGGTGTCGAAACTAGAAGGCCTTCCCTTATCTCCAACAGGTCCTCCTTCGAGACCCATCCAGTCTTCGGAGCTGGAAGAGGATGAGCCGATGATAGTGGAGCCCTCGGTGCCGAAACCGTCCATTGCACGATCGACACCATTTACCTCGACTCCATCGGAACCTATAGGTGAGTCGCGGAGTCGACTATCTCTCCTTGGTTCCGGGACCGAGAGTCGTACTGACCTTTCGGTGCCAATTCTCCCTCTCGGGGCCTCGGCGCAGATCGGCTCGGCTCCGTCCTCTGGGTCGAGACCCATGGGCCCCGTGTCTCGGATTCTTCAACGGGGAGTCCTCGACCCGAGGCTCAGGGGTTTTTGACCTTATGAGGAAGGTTTTGTCTACACAGACAGCCACTTCATCGGACGCGTCTTCCCCCTCCCTTAAGGAGCCGCTCTTTCTGTTCCCACGACACATCCAAAGCGTGGAGCACCATTGTCTCAGCCATCCCTAGAGGATGCCCCCTGTTCCTCGGAGGCCTCACCGGAATCTCCCTCCGATGAGGTTCCGAGGAAAAGATTGTGCAAGAGGAGGCACTTAGATTCCCCACAGGAATCTCTAACTTCTGACACTGACTTGGAAGAGTCAGAGGGGTCCCCAAAATCCCCCTCCGAGGATGTCTCATTTGCGGACATCTTAGAGATATTAAAACAGAGGGGTGATTGGCAGTCCCTAGCCCCCACTGAGGACGAGTCGGTGTTGCTGAAGGCATTTGGTGCTCAACCTTCTACCTCCTGGGTTACTCCGCCCTTCAATGAGTTAATGGATTTGATTGCTCGAAGGGCGTGGGAGACACCGGACACAGTGGAACCGGTCCCTCGAACCAAGTAAATTTATTACCGCTCCCCAGGACAAGACTTATCTCACCAAAGGAGTCCCGGTTGACGCTATGGTGGTGGCCGCAGCCACTAAAAAGGAGATGTCGGAGTCTTCCTCTTCTGTTCATCCTCCTAATAAGGATTCTAGGACTATGGACAGATATGGGAAGTGCATTTTTAGTTCGACTTTTTCCATGCGTTCGCTAAACTATTTGACACATTTTACACTACTACAGAGGGATCTCAAGGAGCTGAGATACCCTCCAGGGTAACACAGATGCTGCTGTTTCAGATAAGGTAACAGCACAATTTAACACCCTTACCCCCGTAGTGAACTCGTCCATGAGGCTCATCTCGTATGCGGCTGAAGGGTGGAGTAGGGCCGCAGCTTCAGCGATTGCTCTACGAAGACAATCCTGGATGCGGCTGTGCTCTTTCGCGGAAGCCTTCAAGTCTTTCGCCAACTCCCCCTTTGATGGTGCCACTCTTTTTGGGCCCAAAGTGAAAGAGACATTAACTCTGTGTGAGCAGGAAGGAAAGACTGTCTGCTGTCGGAGTCCGTTTTTCTGTTCCATCCAGACCGTACCCCAAAGGGCAACGAGGCGGAAAAATGTGGTTCCGTAGAACTCTGGGATCTTTCCAGGCCACACAGAGTGAACACCCCCCCCCCCCCCCCGAGGCAGAGGGGGGGCAGACATGGAAGACGCCGCCCTGGCGGCAGAGGGGGTCCGCAGAACCAAGGCGACAGGGATACTATCCCTGGTAAGCCTTTCCAGCACTCCTGAATGGGGGCCCGACTGTCCTGCTCTGGAGGCAGTCGGGGGTCGCTTGGCTTTATACCCACAGGCCTGGCTAACTCTCACCTCAGACTCCTGAGTAAAAAGCATTGTAACCAGAGGATACAAAATACCCCTTATGTCAACTCCACCCCAACAAAGAAGGTCTCCAGATGTGCCACCCCGTCTGCGAGGCCCAGCAGCAATAGAAATTTCAAAGCTGCTCAAAAAGAGTCATTCAGCCAGTCCCGGCAGACCAAAAAGGATCCGGAACTTGCTCAAGGTTCTTTTTAGTTCCGAAAAAGACAGGGGACTGGAGACCCATTTTGGATCTCGGCAATCTCAATACCTTCATGAAGAAGGAAAAGTTCCGGATGGTCACACTTCAATCGATCCTTCCATTTTTGCAGAAGGGCGACTGGATGTGCTCTATAGATCTCAAGGACACGTACTACCACATCAAGATGGCCAGAACGTCCAGAGATCACCTGCGCTTCCGGCTGGGAGCCAGTCATTTTCAATTTCGAGCCCTGCCCTTTGGGCTCACCTCAGCCCCCAGGGTATTCACCAAATGCATGGCAGTGGTAGCGTCTCACTTGAGATGTCTAGGATTCCGGGTGTTTCCCTATCTGGACGACTGGCTCCTCACCGCCACCACCGAGCATCTCCTCATACAAGCCAGAAACTGTACAGTCAACCTTTGTTCCCACCTAGGGATTTCCATAAACTTCAAAAAATCTGTCTTGCTGCCCTCACAGCATATTTCATTCATCGGAGCGGACCTAGATACACGCTTAACATTGGTAAAACTCCCTCAAGTAAGGGCTTCATCCCTCAAGAAACAGGTGGTTCTTCTACTGCAATGCAGGAAAGCCCCGGCCAAATTGGTGTTGAAGGTTTTGGGACTCATGGCAGCGTCCCTGATTGCGGTTCCCATGGGAAGATTGCACATGAGGCTCCTCCAATGGCTGCTGTTCACGCAGTGGTCGTTCCAGCAGTTACCCTTAACGCACGAGATTCTGATAACAGATTCTTGCAAGCGAGACCTCTCATGGTGGGTGTCCAGCCAGGATCTCACTATGGGTCGTCCATTTGTTCTACCGAATCCGACGGCCACTATAACCACGGACGCTTCCCTGATAGGGTGGGGGGGGGCTTTTTCAGGGAAGAACAGTCCAAGGGGAATGGTCCAACATGGAGTACAACCTGCACATAAATGTTCTGGAAATGAGGGCGGTGTTCTTGGCGTTGCAACACTTTCAAACCCTCCTACCTTTAGGAACAGTAGCAGTTCAGACAGACAACATGTCTGTAGTCTGGTACATAAACAAGGGGGAACCAGATCTTACCCATTATGCAGAGAGGCCATGAGAATTTGGCAATGGGCAGAGTCCACGGGTCGCTTTCTGATAGCAACGCACATCCCGGGGTCATCCAACGTCATTGCGGACAGGTTGAACAGAGCCATCCTGTTACCTCACGAGTGGTCCCTCAAACTACAAGTGGCGGAAAGAATTTTCCAAATGGGGCCAGCCTTGCTGCGATCTATTCGCCTCCCGATGAATACCAAATGCAGAAGCTATTTTGCCCTTCTACCCTCCAGGGGATGTCCCCAGGACGACTGATACAAGATTGGCCCCGGGTCTCCTATATGCATTCCCACCTACCCCCTTGATTCCCAAATTTCTTCAGAAAGCCATGAACCTGGAAAGGACAATTATACTCATAGCCCCATTCTGGCATCGACAGATATGGTTCCCCTTTCTTCGAGCCCATCAAACAGAGGAACCGTGGATCCTGGACCCAGTACCAGATCTACTGACACATTCATCGGGAGTTCCTCACCCGTCTCTTCTATCCCTCAAACTAGCAGCTTGGCTGCTCCCTTCCCCGCCTAGCCAGGTCTGATCTACTTTCTCCGGCAGTTCAGTGCATTTTGGTTGCCTCTCATAAGGCTTCCACCACAAAACTCTACAAGAGTAAATGGAAACGCTTTGTGTACTGGGCATCTAGTCAACACTTGGACCCCCTGGTTGCTCCTTTACATAAAGTTCTAGAATTTCTTTCCATCCTTTTCCACGAAGGAGCCTCTACATCCACACTAAGAGTGCAGTTGGCGGCCATATCCAACTTCCATGTTGGTGAGGACTGTTCTTCTATTATGTCCCACAGGCTTTGTAAGGCTTTTATGAAAGGTTCCTTCCATCTTCGACCGCCCGTCAGAGACCCTTTATTCCCATGGAATTTAAATTTGTTGTTGTCACAACTAATGTTGCCACCCTTCGAACCAGCCTCTTCTTGCCTCCTGAAGTTTCTGTCGTGGAAGACTCTTTTTCTTGTAGCGGTTACTTCAGCTCGGAGAGTGTCAGAGCTGCAAGCACTGTCAATTAAAACCGCCTTACTTAATTTTTCACCCAGATAGTTTCTTTACGAACAAATCCGTCCTTCCTAAGGTATGTTCTGTCATAAATATTAATCAGTCCATTGAACTCCCTACTTTCTTCAAAAACCATACCAGCAAGCTGGAATATATTGTACAAGTTAGATGTCCACAGACAGCTCAGATTTTATTTAGACAGGACTAAAGACTACAGAAAAACAGATCAACTTTTTGTTGCATTTGCAGACAATAAAAAGGGCATGGCAGTTAAAAAACGTACGCTTTCTAAATGGCTTACTGATTGTATAGCCTTTGTGTATTCTAAGTCAAATCAGGCCTTGCCCACCAAACCAAAAGGCCATTCTACTAGGTTTGTCTCCACTTCCTTGGCTCATGCAGCTCGCCTGCCTTTGGACACTATTTGTGCAGCAGCCACGTGGTCTAAACCACATACTTTCATCGCTCATTATAGAGTTGACAAAGCCTCCAAAGACAGGACATCTTTTGGTTCCACTGTGCTCAGGAACGTTCTTCCATGAGTCACTCGGGGTGACTGAGCTAGGGACGCTACCTGTGTGTAAGAACAAACGGCAAGATTGAATACTCACATAAAGAAGTTATGTTCTTACCACAACGTTCCATGTGGAGTGTTCATCTCGCCTTTGCTCTTGCATTCCCCCCCTTCCCTCCCTCACGTGTTTGGAAGAACGAGTAGGACTAGAGTCTGGTCCACATGTCTTTACCTCTTCCGGGTATATTTCGTTACCCTTAGTTCATTTGTCAGTGAGATGGTGTCTCTGAATTTTTTGTGGCAGTATGTAGCCTTAGCACCTCAGGGTTATTGTTAGTCTGGTTTGCTTGCAAACTAGATCTGAGTAATGGCAGGGAGGATTGTGGGATATAGCCTGGTCTCGAGCTTCTCTAAGATGCAGAGCTTTGCTATGGGGCCGACTCGGAGCCGAGGATCGGCTCCGAACCCGTGTGTAAGAACAAAGGCGAGATGAACACTCCACATGGAACGTTATGGTAAGAACATAACTTCTTTTTTCTGCTATTCACAACATGGTAAATCAGTGCCTAAGGGCATTAGACCACATTCTGCCAGGGCAGCAGTCACCTCAGCAGCCTTCCTCAGAGGAGTACCAACCAAGGATATTTTGGAGGCTGCAACTTGGACTTCAGTGCACACTTTTACTAAGCACTACCACTTGCCTCTAAGTCCAGAGCAGGCTTTGCCATTGCAGTCTTGCAGGGCCTTATAGCTACTCCTAGTTCTGTTTAGACCCAGCCGCCCAACCTCAGCTTTGGGATTCAACCCAAGTGTAATGACTGCAACAGTGAAACACTATGAACATAGTACAGTTGTGTACCTACCATAAATGTAGATGTTAGTGTATTCAGTGTTGCAGTCCAGGTTACCCACCCACTATCCCCCTTTCTTTGCTGGGACTTATCTGTACTTCTCTATCCTATACAACCTATGGGGTGTATTTGCTTGTAGATGAAGGTAGTGTTGATGTTATGTAGTCCTATCTCGCCTACATTCTTACACGTGGGTTCGGAGCCGAATATTCGCTCCGACTCTGCCGATTTTTACTAGCTCAAAGTCTGGGCTAAGAGGGTATCCCATGGTGCACTGCTCCCTATCCCCAGATCTCATTTGCCACTTGTATAGCTCGGACGTGGTCTCGCTTGGCTGTGGCTAAGTACCCTCTTTTTTACTATTTCTCTGAGAAAGTTGTTCAGACCCAAAAGCTGTTTTAATGGCTATTGTTGCTGATCGCTAATTTTGTGAGCGTTTCATTGCTTGTTAGTTTGGTATCCCTCCTGCTCCAGTGGACTAGGCCCGTTTTAGAGGACCTAGTCCTCCCCTCTGTCGTTGGATTAACCTTTAGTCTTTGTTTCCTGTGTTATACCTTGAACTGTTTCAATTAGGTTCTTGTGTGTGTGGCTAGTACTGTTTTTCACTGTGACTATTTTGTGTGAACCATTTCGGTTAAAGGTTCTCAGGTGCCTAGTTGGTTTTGTATCTGGTGTTCAAAACTGTGCGGTGTTTCCCGCCTTTTTTTTTTGTGAGTTGCATCTAGGTGTCCTTTACCGTTCATTTTAAAATGTCCAAAGATCAGAAGGAACATAAGCCTTCTGGCTTTAAGAAATGTTCCAAATGTGGATATAAAATGTCCATCATGGATGGACATTGTGTCTACTGCCTCGGAGCCATCCATTTACAGGAGTCTTGTACCTTTTGCCACGCGTTCAGTCCTAGAGTGCTCCAGGAGTGAAAAAACAAGTTAATATTAAAGGGACTAAACCATCTTTTGAGGAAGCTATTGATTCGGCTTCTAGTACCAATTCTAAAGCTTCCAAGTCCAAGAAAAGGTCTCCGGCTCCATCTGCCACTACGGCACCTCCGGAGAAGATTACGGTTTTGGACTCTACCTCCTCGGCTCCACTGTCTTCAGGGCCGCAGTAGGTGTCTGTATTAACCAAATCAGCGTCTGCTCCAATTATCCTTGAGCACATTCAGAGCCGATCGCCCAGTGTCAGGCGTGGTTCACTGGACAAGAGATCCCAGTCTCAATCGATCTCCTCCAAATCCTCCAGGCTTTCTGATTTGGATGTTGACAGGGTAGTGATGTTGACAGGGTAGTGCAGAGGCTCCTGCAGTCACCGGTGTTGGCCAAATTGTTTTCGGCTCCGACCCGCTCTGCTCCGGAGCCAGTTACCATGACCATATAGATGTTCCTGCGCTGGCTCCAATACCCCCTTTGGGTCTATCTGTGCGGACTTCGGCTCTGACCATGTCTGTTCCATCCACAGGGTTCGAGACTCTGGTCTATTCGGTCGGGCCCGGTGGGGATACTTCGGGACAGCTGTCTGTTCAGTCTCCCACTCGGTGAATCTGCTCTGGGGACCCCAGTCCTGGTCGTGGCCTCTGAGGCCGGTCGTTTCTCTGATCTGGGAGGACCTGCCTTCGAGGCCATGTGGAGTGCGCTGGCAAGATCGTTGGCTACATCACCCAGGTCGGTCATTCCGTCCCCCACCACCCCGGCGAGAACCTCTGACACTCACCTGTCCTTGGACAATAGAGCGCCATGCCTTAAGGACACCCCCATGAGTGGTCCCCAACCTTCTGAGGGTCTCCCAGAGTCTTTGCCTGAGGAGCCCCCTAGAAAGAAATTGTGCAAGAGGAAGCACATAGACTCCCAGGATGAGTCTCACCTCCGATTCTGACCTAGAGGACCGGTCTTCCTCTGTTTCCTTCTCCGATATCCTGGAGATACTGAAACAGAGGAGGCTGGCCTTCCAAAACTCCTTCCGAGCAGGAGTCAGTATTCCTTAAGGCTTTTGGCACTCAGCCTTCCGCCTCCTGGGTGTTTCCACCCTTCGAGCTGCTTGACCTCATTTGTCGAAGAGTGTGGGAAAATCCTGATTCTGTGGAGCCCGTGCCCAGGCATCCCAGCAAATTCCTGTCCGCACCCCAGGGAAAAGTTTCTATCAAAAGGAGTCCCGGTAGATGCCATGGTGGTGACTGCAGCCACCCAGAAGGAAGTTGCAGAATCTTCCTCATCAGTCCATCCTCCTAACAAGGAGTCTAGTACCATGGACCGGTACGGGAAGCGTACCCTCTCTTCAGCAACCTTCACCTTACGGTTGCTGAATTATTTCTCACTTCACTCTGCTCCAGAGAGATCTCAAAGAACTGGGAGATACTCTTGCGGGTAACATACCTGAGGCGGTAGCTCAGATGGTTAACGCACAGGTTTCTACCCTCAACTCCATCAGTAACTTGTCCATGCAGCTCATCTCATATGCGGCTGAGGGAGCGAGTAGGGCGGCGAGCTCAGCGGTCGCCCTTAAAAGGCAAGCCTGGCTACGCCTGTCACTTTGCGGAGGTTTAAGTCTTCCTTCACTGGCGCCCCATTTGACAGTTCCTCCTTGTTTGGGACCAAAGTGAAAGAGACGCTCACCAGGTGCGAGCAAGAGGGAAAGACCCTGTCTGCTGTCTGGGTCAGTTTTTCCCTTCCTTCTAGGCCTTATCCCAAGGCCCAGTGGGGGGGGGTCAAGAAATCAGCAGTTTTTTCCTGCCGCACAAGGTGAACCCCCCCTCCAGAGGCAGGGGAGGGGGGTTACTCAAGGAGACATCACCCCAGAGGCAGAGGGGGGCCCCGCAATTCGGGAGACAGACTCCTTTTGTGGCTCTCCATACTCTCATTCCTGAGGGGTATGCCCGACTGCGCTTATCCGGAGCCAGTCTGGGGTCAAATTTCCTTATACCCGGAAGCTTGGGAGAGCATCACCCAGGACCAGTGGGTACTAAGGATAGTTTCCGGAGGTTACCTCATCCCATTCTCTTCAATACCCCCACCAATAAGAAAAATCCCAGACATTCCACCCAGTCAAAGGGATCAAGCAGCCTCAGAGGTGTCTCGGCTGCTGGAAAAAGGAGCCATCCAACCAGTCCCCTCAGAACAAATCTGATTAGGGACTTATTCAAGTTTCTTTTTGGTGCCGAAAAGAACAGGGGACCTGAGACGCATACTAGATCTCTGTCAACTCAACAATTACGTACACAAGTCCAAGTTCCGTATGGTCACTCTACAGTCAATTCTCTCATTGTTGGGAGAGGAAGTTTGGATGTGCTCCATCGATCTCAAGGATGCTTATTACCATATCAAAATGGACAAAGCATCCAGGAGTCACCTACGCTTCTGGCTTGGAGCCAGTCACTTCCAGTTTCGAGCCCTGCCCTTTGGTCTCACCATAGCTCCCAGGGTGTTCAAATGTATGGCAGTGGTGACTGCTCACTTGAGACGTCAAGGATTCCAGGTGTTTCCATACCTGGATGACTGGCTCCTTACTGCCCCCACCAGGCATCAACTAGTTCATACAAGGGCCGCTACCATCAGTCTGTCACCAATTGGGCTTAACGATAAACTGGGAAAAATCTGCCTTATTGCTCTCACAGCGTGTCACCTTTATAGGAGCAGAGCTGGACACCATTCAAATGCGAGCATTCCTACCACAAAGGATCACTGTATTGCAATGACAAATTCATATACTGATGTCACTCAGACAAGCGCAGGCAAGATTGGTTCTACAACTCCTAGGGACAGTGGCGGCGACTATCATGTTAGTCCCTTTAGCAAGATTACACATGACTTCTTCAGTGGCTCCTCTTTGTCCAGTGGTCTCTACAAAGACTCCCACTATCTCATCCTATCTTATTCACAGACAGGTGCAAGCAGGACCTCCGTTGGTGGCTGTGCACCAACAATTTGAACGGAGGAAAGCCCTTCGTTCCTCCCGTCCCTTTTGCCATGGTGACCACTGACGCCTCCCAGATGGGGTGGGTGGGGGGCATTATCTCTGCAGGATAGTCCAAGGCACGTGGCAAGAACACGAGATACATTCGCATATAAATGTCCTAGAGATGAGAGCAGTGCTTCTTGCGTTGCAGGCGCTTCAGGAAGTTCTTCCTCCAGGGCCTGTTGCGATACACTCAGACAACATGTCAGTAGTGTGGTATCTGAACAAGCAAGGGGGGGCACTCATAGCCCCTATGCAGAGAGGCTATGCGAATGTGGTATTGGGCAATAGCTTCCAAACGGTTTCTGGTGGCGACGCACATTCCGGGGAAGTCCAACGTAATAGCGGACAGGGTAAGCCGAGCAATACTTATGCCTTACGAGTGGTCCCTGAATCGCCTGGTTGCAGAGCGAATCTTCAGCAGGTGGGGTCAGCCTTGCTGCGACCTGTTTGCCAGCCCTCTCAATGCGAAATGCAGCAACTACTTCACGCTGATCCCCCCACAGGGGGAATCCCCCAGGGACGCTCTGGTTCACGATTGGCCCTCTGGTCTGCTTTATGCTTTCCCTCCATTTCCCCTTCTCTCAAGGGTGATTCAGAAAGTTCAATCCTTGAAAAGCAGAATGATTCTGATTGCCCCACATTGGTCTCGTCAAGTATGGTTTCCCTTTCTTCAACCATACGTTGTGGACACTCCTTGGATTCCGGACCCTCTACCAGATTTACTGACATGTCGGGACAGTTCCACCACTCTGAGGACACTCTGGTTGACAGCCTGGCTACTCCACTTCCATCGCTAGTCAGACGTCATAATTTTTCACCGGAGGTGGTCCATATTCTATCGTCCTCCCATAAGCCATCCACTAGAAAGATTTACTCTAGCAAATAGAAAAGGTTTTCCATCGGGCTCATACTAGAGGTATCTATCCTTATACAGCCCCGATAGAAAAGCATTGACAAGAATTCCAGAATTGAATCTATCGGGGATCCGCATCAGCCACCATCAAAGTTCAACTGGCAGCAATATCTAATTTCCACGTAGCGAATGAACCTAGTCTTATGGCCCACAGACTATGCAAAGCATTCCTCAAAGGTACCCTGTTACTTCGTCCCCCAGTGTCCGAACCAGTTATGCCGTGGGACCTCAATTTTGTTCTCCAAACCCTCACACTACCACCTTTTGAACCTGCAGCTACCTGTGAATTAAAATTCTTAACATGCATTTTTAATAGCAATCACTTCAGCACGGCGGGTCTCGGAAATTCAAGCCCTCTCCATAAACCCCCATATTTAATCTTTCACAAATATAGGGTCTCTTAGACCAAACCCATAGTTTCTTCTTAAAGTGGCTTGTGTCCAACATTAATCAGTCCATTGAGCTGCCAGTATTCTTTCCCCACTTCTCTAACCAGGCAGAATTTAGATTTCACCAATTGGATGTACATAGACAGTTGCGCTTCTATCTACACCGGGCAAAAGATATCCGTAAGTCTGACCAACTCTTAGATCATAGTGTTACACTGCTTCAGTCATTACACTTGGGTTATCCTGCCGTCAGGCAGTCCCGTAGTCTGCCAGAGTTCCAAAGTCTTGGTCCGGCGTCGGTTGCTGTCACTTCTTCCCTGACGTCAGTGCGCCAGGAGTATATAAGATGCATCCAACGCCATTTTCTTCAGTCTTTCTTGCCGTGCCCGAAGCAGAAGCAGTTGGCAAGTGCCAGTCTCCTGAGATTTTCGAAGTTGAATTTCAGATTCAAAGTCTTCAATAAAGCCAAGTACCCCGTTGGGGAAACTTTTTTTTTTTCTTGCCTCAGACATGTCAGAAAAAGTTAATTGTATTTCTTGTGGGAAGCAAATACCTCATAAGGACTTCCACTCTTACTGTATTCCATGCCTAGGCCCTGATCACGACGTCACTAGTCGGTTCTGTGCTATATTTAACAAACTCACTATAAAAAGACGTTTTGATTTTGCTTTGCATTACTTTGGCCAAAGGTTCAATTATACTATGCCGTCGGATCATCCGACTACCGCAATACCGAAAAAACGCAAGGACAAGGATAAAGACAGGCATCAGAGCTCCAAAACCGACAAAACCTCTTCTAGGCCAGTCGCTGGTCCTCAGTGAGGCGCTTTCGCAGCCCCTGACACTCGCTACCTCAGAGCCACAGGCCGCCTCAGACTCCCACGTGGAGACATCTAGGCCTCTGGAAACTCAAGTTATTGGGCCTACGGAAACTAATTCCTCAGATGGGTCCGGAGCTGCTGAGCAGGCATTGGCTTCTGAGGGTGTTTTTAGACCTTCACAACTTACCATTAAAACAGTCAAGACAAAAGTACCATTAAAGACAAAGAAACAAGTACAGCATTCTCCTGGACAGTCCTCCATGCCCAAGAAACAGATGCTCAAAATGGCCAAAGACCACCTTACTCTAATCAGGG
The DNA here is from genome assembly GCF_019279795.1 of Protopterus annectens. Taxonomy (NCBI): domain Eukaryota; kingdom Metazoa; phylum Chordata; order Ceratodontiformes; family Protopteridae; genus Protopterus; species Protopterus annectens. The sequence continues at coordinate 657,335,515 of NC_056747.1, forward strand.
GTTCCCATCCCCCTCCTGAGAAAAGGCCTAGGCAGGATAACAGACTGTGATTTCTCTGATCAGGTTTCTATTTCCTCTGATTCCTCCTCAGACCAGGGATATTCTCTACCCCCCTATGAGGACTCTGCTGAAGAATCTATCCCTTCAGCCTCTCCTCCTTAGGATTATTCTTTTGGGGAAACTTTACATACCATGAGGGAGCATTTCCATTGGGAAAGTCAGGATTACTCAGAATCCAAGAAAAGGCTCTGGGATTTTATTGCCTCAGCACAGGCCCCTGGCTATTCCGCCTGTGCTAGATATTGTGGATTGTGTTAGCTGAATCCAACTCGTCTCCTGATTTTGTCCCCTGCACCAGCCAAGCCCGATAGGTGTTAGAGTCCCTGACTCTCAAATTTCTTTATAAAAACCCTTCTGCTGATCCAGAAACTATTTCCCAGGGTCCAAAAGGGGTTAAGGCCTCCATTGCAAAAAAATCCAGTACCCTCTGACAGATTCCAGAGCTTTGGATAGATGGGGGAAGAAAGTATACACTTCTGAAACTTTAGCAGTAAGAGGTTTAAATTGCCAGTTCACGTGCTTAAGTACCAACAATATTTAATGGCTCAGTTAAAACAAAATGCTTGCAAGCTCAGAAGCTCCTGATTGTAAAGAAATGCAGGATTTATTGCAGTTGAACAGGTGGGAAAACATACTCTGCAGTGTGGTTTTGATTCTCTAGAGGCCTCTTGTAGAGCCGCAGTTACAGGTTCTGTGATTCGAAGACATGCTTGGTTAAAAGAACAGTTTACCTGATCATGTTAAGGCAAAATTATTGGATGCTCCTTTACAGCATGATACCTTGTTTGGTGTTAACGCAGAAGAGGTGTTAAAGAAAATGGAGGATAAAACTAAATCTATGCAAACTGTCAAGGATTTCTTACAGGTACAGCCACCTCGTTTTAGCAGAAATTGGCCAAGAAAGAATTGGTCCTTTCCAGTGTCAGGCCACAGAGAGGCAGATACAGATGCCCAAGAGGCAGATCTCAACCCCAAGGCTCAGACGACAGTGGAGCACCTCAACCCCAAAAGGAGATTAGGACAAGTCTCAACCTTAAAGAAAACAGTCACAATGACTTTCCCCTTCGTATGCCAAGCACTTCACTTTTGGAAGCCCCCTTAGGGGGGGGGGGGACTAGCACTTTTTTTCTCAAAACTGGCAAACAATCGCCCAAGACAAATGGGTTCTGAATATTGTCTCAAGGTTACAGGTTCCACTTTCATACTTTACCAAGGCTAAAAGGAATGCCAGACCTGCCACAAAATCAATGGGCAGAGGCACAAAAACAAATTTCAGCCCTCATGGACATGAGAGCTATTCAAAAAGTACCACAGCAGGAACAAGGATTTTACTCAAGACTCTTCCTGGTCTCCAGAAAGGACAAGGCCTTGAGGCCCATACTGGACCTTTCAATTCTAAATACCTACCTGGATATTCCGAAATTCAAAATGTTGACATTACAGCAGCTTCTACCCATGCTGGGCAAGAAGGCTTGGCTTGTTACTCTGGACCTCATAGAGGCATACCTGCATGTCCCTATCAGACAAAATTGCAGAAGATACCTCAGATTCAAAGCTGGTACAATGCACTACCAATTCTCTGCACTGCCCTTTGGCTTATCTACTGCGCCCAGGGTCTTCACAAAGTTCCTGGCACCAGTAATTGCATTTTGCAGACAAAAAAGGAATTCAAATATATCCATACCTGGACAACTGCCTCATTCAAGCAGAGACTAAGGACTTTCTTCTACAACATCTGGCGTTTGTAAAAAGGTTAATTTCTCTAGGGTACACAGTAAACGAAAATAAGTCAAAACTATTGCCCTCACAACAGATTATATTCCTGGGTGCCAGCTTAAATACAACTGCCCAGATGGCTTACCTCATGCCAGACAAACAAGTTCAACTAACTCAATATTTTCATACCATTTGCAAAACTGCATATGAGGAAATTACAATGGTACCCAAAAAGCGTATGGACTCAACACAGCCGCAGTTTGGAAACAATGATACCTCTCATTTCCTGCCTTCAACAGGAGTTTCGATGGTGGGCACAGGCATGTCACCTAAACAAGGGTCAGCCTTTCACCCTACCCACAGCCAGGCAGACTCTTAACAGATGCTTTGGATTACGCCTGGGGAGCACACATGACAGCAAAATGCATTCAGGGCATTTTGAACAGCAACATCTCTTTTCGATTGATGTGAAGATGCATCTGGTCTGTGGTCCACTTGCCCTAACAGCTTTCAAGGACCTTCTACATCCAGGACAATTATTAAAGACCGACAACACCACAGTAATGTGGTACATAAACAAGCAAGGGGGCACTCATTCTTATCCCCTATGCAGGCAAGCCATGACTTTGTGGAATACAGCTCTAACGTATCAAGTTCACCTGCAAGCACAATTCCTGCCAGGAAAGAAAAATATTCTGGCAGACTAAGCAGAAATATCATGGACCCTCACGAATGGAAATTGAATCCACAAATATTCAGCATGGTAACGCAAAAATGGGGATGCCCAGACATGGATCTTTTTGCCTCCCCACTGAATTGCCAACTACAAAAAATTCTGCACAAGGACTTATCACAAACAAGCATGGAAAGTGGATGCTCTTTTGTTCAGCTGGAAAAACCTAAAAGTTTATGCCTTCCCGCCACTGCCTCTTCTTTCAAAGGTACTCCTAAAAGCCAGACGAGAAAAACCACAGATGATCCTGATTGCTCCAGACTGGCCACGCCAGCACTGGTACCCTATCTTAAGGAACTTGGCTCAAGGCCCGCCATGAATTTTGCCTCAAATTCCACACCTTCTGACTCAACAAAACAATCTGATCCTGCACGGTCAGCTCAAAACCCTAAACCTGGCTGCGTGGTAGATTCATTGGTCAAACAGGCAACACCTCTCTCTCAAGCTGTTATGGATGTCATTTTGGAGGCCAGGAGGCCTAGCACCAGGAAAGCTTATGGAAGAGATTCTGCGCCTGGAACCAGGCTCAAAGCCTTGACCCTCTTGTTCCAAACATTCCTCAGATTTTACAATACTTAACTGAGATGCTGGACGGAGGCCTATCCTTCTCGTCAATTAAGATACACTCCTCTGCCATTTCAGCACATTACAACACTGATCCTCCTTTATTCTCTCATCCCTTGCTAAAGCAGTACCTCAGAGGGGCTAAAAACATAAGACCGCCCCGGAGAGCACCAACTTGGGACCTCAATTTTGTTTCGGAAAAACTAACCCTGCCACCTTTTGAGCCAGCCAATACAGCCGATCTAAAATTTTTATGGAAAACAGCTCTGCTCCTGGCAGTAACTTCAGCATGAAGAGTCTCAGAGCTACAGGCATTAATGGCAGTGGAACCTTTTATAATTTTTCATCAGGACAGGGTATCTTTAAGGACAAACCCTACCTTTATGCCAAAGGTGGTATCTAGTGTGGCTCTTAACCAAACCATCCATTTGCCAACTTTTTATCTAAACCCCCAGAATAAAGGGGAGAAACGTCTGCATTCTTTGGACATACACAGGCAGCTACGCTTCTACTTGGACAAAACAAAAGCTTTCAGGAAAACTGAGCAACTGTTTGTAGCATATGCTGCAGGATCACAGGGCAAGGCCATCTCAAAGCAGACCCTATCCAAATGGATAGGACACTATTCGTTACTGCTACACAGCATGGAAAATCAGTCCCAAATAACATTAGGCCACATTCCACCAGGGCAACAGCCACTTCAACAGCCTTTCTCAGAGGAGTACCTACCAAGGACATTTTGGAGGCTGCAACTTGGAGTGCAGTGCACACCTTTACCAAGCATTACTACCTGCCTCTTTACTCTTAAATCCAGAGCAGGATTTGCCACTGCAGTTCTGCAGGGCCTCATAGCCAGTCCTAACTCTTTATAGTCCAGCCACCCAACCTTAGCTTTGGGATTCTACCCAAGTGTAATGACTGCAGCAGTGTGAACACTAACATAGTACAGTTTTGTACCTACCATAAATGTAGATGTTAGTGTTCACACTGCTGCAGTCAGGTTACCCTCCCTCCATCCCCTCTGAACTAGCTGGACTTATCTATACCTTTCTATCCTATACAACCTTTGTGGTGTATTTGCTTGTAACTTAAGGTACTGCTTTTATTTTATATGTATAATTTTTATTAGCAATATGTATTGCCTACCTACTTGGGGGCACCTGACATCTGGGGCAAGAAAAACTGAAGAAAATGGCGTCTGATGCATCTTGTATACCCTGGCGCACTGACGTCAGGAAGAAGCGACAGCAACCGACGCCGGACCAAGACTTTGGAACTCTGGCCGACTGCGGGACCGCCTGACAGCAGGATAACCCAAGTGTAATGACTGCAGCAGTGTGAACACTCTAACATCTACATTTATGTAAGTATAAAACTGTACTTTTCCTTTTCGGAAAACCGATTGGGTTCTCCAATATCCAAGGTTACGCTGTCTAGATGGATAGCCAGTTGCATCTCTTTCATCTGTCAGGCAGGGGATAAAAATTTGCCATTTCCAGTCAAGGCACACTCTGCGTGGGCCGTCTCCACATCCACAGCCTATCAAGCTAGATTGTCAATGGATGATATATGTGCTGCAGCTACTTGGGCTTATCCCCACACCTTTGTTTCTCATTACAAATTGGACGTGGTCTCCAGGGGCAGATCTTCCTTTGGTTCCACAGTTCTCAGGAGTATTTTCCTATGAGCCACCCAGGATGTAGGTGCTAGGGACACTGTCCCACGGGTAAAAATGTAGGCGAGACAGGACTACATAACATCAAGAAGTTATGTACTCACAATAGCTCATGTATGTAGCCCATTTCCCGCATTCTTTCTTACCTCCCACCTTCCCCCTGCCTGGAGGATTTGGAGCATAAGATTTGAAGTATAGGTTGTCACCTGCTGAGTCCCTTTATTTAATGATTGTTTATATGGATGTGAGGTGTTTGAAGTACATATGTTTTGCAGAAAACTAGATCTGGGGATAGGGAGCAGTGCACCATGGGGATACCCTCTTAGCCCAGCCAGTGAGAGACTTTGAGCTAGTAAAAATCGGCTGAGTCTGAGCCGATATTCGGCTCCGAACCCACGGGTAAGAATGAGAGGTGAGATGGACTACATACATCGAACGTTATGGTGAGTACATAACTTCTTGAGTTACCTAGACGAGACCAGACCTATCCGTAAATCTGAACAGCTTTTCATTCCTTTTTCTGTGCCCAAAAAGAGCATTTATTCCCTCCATAATGAACCCATGCCAAAAGTTAAAGCTCATTCCACTAGATCTATGGCAACATCTGTAGCATTCCACTCCATGGCTTCCATTGAGGACTTCTGCGCAGCAGCTACTTGGGCTGAACCTCCTACCTTCATCAATCATTACAAATTGGACCTGGTCTCAAAGGGAGAGCTGCCTTCGGCTCAATGGTTCTTCCGTAAGGGCCACCCATGGACCTCAAGGTAGCTTGATTGTGTCCCATCAGTGATGAATGAAAAAGTTTAACATCAGATAGTTATGTCTTACCATAATGTTCCATCTGTGTTGATCTTTCATTCATCACTTCCCACCCTCCTTCCCCCTCCAAAGGCTCATTGGGGATGCTTTGGGTATACGTGGTACCCTAGGGTACTTTTGCAGCAGTGGCCTCTGCTTTACTTTTTCTTAGCAAACTCTATCAGAGGGAACAGTGAGAATAGCATTCTGGATAGAGACTTGGCTTGAAGGTTTTTTTGGCTTGTACGAGCTTTGTAATAGGCACTCTGTTCCAAGGGCTTGGAACCGAACCCCATCAGTGATGAATGATGGTGAACACAGATGGAACATTATGGTAAGACATAACTTCTTTTAATGGCCTCCTTTGAGAACCTGTACAGCCCTGGGATCTGTATTTTGTTCTGGTAGTCTTGACTTGGGCCCTGTCTGAGCATGTATCCTTGGGTTATATAAAGTGCATATCTTTACTATTTTTTTAGTAAATGTCAGGATGATGAATTTCAGTACTCCAAATCCTGGGGGGTAATACACCCCTGGTTTATTTTCCAAAAGAACAGAGCGACTCTGGATTAAACCTGTCCCTTTTGTCAAAGGTAGCAGCAAAACAAATGTGCCAGTTTTCTGCTACTGGAACAAGGGGGGGGGGGGAGTACACATTTTCATTGCATAGATATTCACAGAATGCTTCCTGAACAGCTGTCTTCTGTCTGAAAAGATTATGCAAGCTTTTCTGTCCAGGGAGAGTTCTGACTAAAATTTTGCTGGGCTAGCTAGATCTGGTAGTCTCCCGTATTCTTTGAGGGCAGTAACCTTGTTGGCTGTCTTCCTGGAAAACTTATATTTGCATAGCAGACATTTGATGTTATGTGATCCTATCTCGCCTACATTCTGAATGATGGGTTCGGAGCCGATCCCTCGGCTCCCACTCGGCACGCTTATGCCAAAGAGCGAAGTCTCTTATTGGCTGAGCTTACTATATCCCAGGATGCACCACCAACAGTCCCCCAGATCTCGTTTGCCGCTTAACTGCAAGGACGTGGTCTCGAGCTGGCTGGGCTGAGTAGCTTTTATTACTACTTTTTCTGTCAGTTTTTGTGCTTGTATTTCACAAAAGCCGTTTTAACGGCTATTGCTATTGCTATTGCTATTGCTGTGTTTGATTGAGTACTGGACTTATTGTGTGTGATTGGGTAGAGTTTGTTTTGGCGCCCCTTGCAATCCAGGGGCTTTTAAGTTAAACTCTATAACTGAACTTTTTTCTGTGTTAAAGTTCCCGGTTTGTACACCTAAGGTTGTGTTTACACAGTTTCTGTAAGCCTTCGGGTTTTTTTTGTCTAACCGATTCTACAGTGGTTAAATTTCCTGTCAGGAATTGTTAACATTATGTCTCAAGCCCCTAGGCCTTCGGGCTTTAAAAAATGTACTAAATGTGCTTTTAAGATGTCTGTTACTGATGACCATCTACTTTGTGTTTATTGTTTAGGGGCTAAGCACTTGCAGGAGTCATGCAGCGTATGTCACGCTTTTTCCTCTAGGGTCCTCCAGGAGAGGAAAAATAAATTAATTCTTAAAGGGTTGATTAAACCCTCTTTTGAAGAAGCCTTGTCTTCCGCTCCGACTCCTGCCAAAAAGACAAGGGCTTCGGCTCCGACCAGTCCGTCGGATCCGACTGCCAAGAGACCTAGGCAGGCCTCTCCTTCGGCTCCAAAGACTTGGAGCCGAGGTCGAACGGTCTGCCTCGATGCCTCCAGTATCTCGACCGGACTGGAGCCGATGGCTGGGGCATCGAGAGGCGGGTCACCTTCGCCGGCTCCACTGCTCTCGGAGCCGACAAGGTCACCACACACTTCCTCCTCGGCGCCGAAGTCTACCTCGGCACCGATGGAATCTGGTGTGTGTTTCCTCGGCGCCGATTCTCATCGAGTCTCCTCGAGCCGGGTCCCCAGTCCCTTGGGGCCGAGGGAGAGGTCTTCGAACCCGTTCTGTTTCCTCTCGGTCTTCGAGAATGTCGGATTCTGATATAGACAGGGTGCTCCAAAGACTTTTCCAGTCCCCAGTCTTCCAAAATTTGTTTCGGCTCCGACCCAGTTGGCTTGAGCCGATGGCCATGACCCATCCCATTGCTATTCCTCCTCCGACTGCTTGGCTCCGCCGGAGCAGGTGCTCTTGGAGCCGGTGGAGATCTCAGGGTCGGCTCCGACCCTTACTCCAACCCGGGCCTCGGGTCCGAGTTTGGTCTGGACTTCTTCGGCTGGACCCGAGGGTGATGTTTGGGACCGATGCTTTGGTTCCGAGCCTCCCTCTCGGTGCTTGCCATGGGACTTCCGTCTACTATCATGGCCCGGAGACTGGGCGCTCCCAGGATTCTGGAGGTCCGGCTCTCAGAGCCATGAGGAGTGCCTTGGCCAAATGCTCTTCGGGCATCTCTTCGGTTTTACCAGCACCTCTCCTGGGCGTGGAGACTGGGTCCTTGGTAGTTCCCCTGTCTGTGGCCAGCGGAGCCCCGAGGCCTGAGGTTACCCCAGTGGGGGTTCCCTCTTCCTGAGGGTTTTGAGTCATCTCCAGAGGAACCCCAAGGAAGAGATCGTGCAAGAGGAAGCACGTGGACTCCCCGAGTCTATCACATCGGACACGGATATGGATGATGCAGAGGTCCCCTAAGTCGTCCTCTGATGATGTCTCCTTTGCAGACATCTTAGAGATCCTCAAACAACGAGGCGGCTGGATGTCCAAACCCCCCTCTGCGGACGAATCAGTGCTCCTCAAGGCCTTTGGGGCTCAGCCCTCCGCCTCCTGGGTGTCTCCGCCCTTGACGAGCTTCTGGATTTAGTTTGTCAAGGGCGTGGAACACCCGGATACTGTGGAACCAGTCCCTTCTCGTCCAAACAAATTCTTATCTGCTCCCCCCGAGAAGGAGTTCCTTACTAAAGGCGTGGCTGTAGATGCCATGGTGGTGGCATCTGCTACACAGCAGGGCGGGGCAGAGGCTTCAACGCCCATCCATCCTCCTAATAAGGAGTCTAGGAGTATGGATAGGTACGGAAGCGCACCCTGACTTCAGCGGCCTTTACCTTAAGGTCTCTGAATTATTTGGCACATTTTACTAGGCTTCAGAGGGATCTGGTCAAGGAGTTGTCAGACTCCTCTCGGGTAACCTACCTGAGCAGCTAGCCCAGTCCGTTAGCTCTCAGTTGGCTATCCTGACGTCAATTGCTAACTCGTCCATGAGGCTCATATCCTATGCGGCCCAAGGGGGTAGAGCGGCAGGCACAGGCGTGGCTCTCGTAGACAGGCCTGGCTCGCTTAGTCAGTTCATGGAGGCCTTCAAGTCTTCCTTCCGACGCTCCCTTTGATGGGTCCTCATTGTTTGGACCCAAGGTGAAAGACACCCTTACCGCTGTGAGCAAGAGGGAAAACGTTATCTGCCGTAGGGGCCGTTATTCCACTCCCTTCGGCCTTACCCCAAGGCCAAAGGAGGGGAAAATGTGGTTCCGAAATCTCAAGTTTTTCTCCCAACAGCAGGAGGATTCCCGATCCAGAGGCAGAGGGGAAATTTTTCAGGGAGACGCCGTCCCAGAGGCGGCAGAGGGCCCCGCAATTCTGGAGACCGCGAGTCCTTTCGTGGCTCTTCAGCCTCCCACACGACATGAGGGATTGCCCGGCTGTGCTGCTCGGAGCCAGTCGGGTGTCGTTGCCAAGCACCTAAAAGCCTGGGAATCAATCACTCAGGACAGATGGGTGCCGGATAATTGCCGGAGGTTACACCATCCCATTCAAATACTCACCCCTCCGTCCAAGAGAATCCCGGACCCACCACCCAGTCAAAGGGAAATAGCAGCCAGAAGCTTCAAAGCTGCTACAAAAAGGAGTCATCCAACGGTCCCCACAGACCAAATCGGATCAGGAAATTACTCCAGGTTCTTTTAGTGCCAAAAGACAGGGGACCTGAGACCAATATTGGATCTCAGCAGACTGAACCTATCCGCTACGAAATCCAAATTCGAATGGTCACGTTGCAATCCATTCTCCCGTTGTTGGAGAAGGATGTTTGGATGTGCTCCATAGACCTCAAGGACGCCTATTATCACATACCGATACATCAGGCGTCCAGGAGGTATCTGCGCTTCAGCCTGGGAGCCAGTCATTACCAATTTTGTGCTCTGCCCTTTGGTCTCACCACAGCCCCCAGGGTGTTCACCAAGTGTTTGGCAGTAGTGACGGCTCACCTGAGGAGCCTTGGATTCCAAGTGTTTCCCTATCTCGACGACTGGCTCCTGACTGCCACCACCAGGCATCTACTTATGGACAACCTCAAAGCCACCGTCTCCTGGGTGTTTCCTGGGGATTACATTCAATTGGTCAAAGTCTGTCTTGCTGCCCTCTCAGCGCATAAAGTTTATAGGAGCAGAGATAGACTCAAGATTGATGCGTGTCTTTCTTCCGGCCGACAGGATCCGAACCTTACAGGGCCAAGTTCAAGCTCTGATCTCGAGATCCAAAGCCCCAGCCAGGATGGTCCTACAGGTTCTAGGCTCAATGTCTGCCACGGTACTTTTAGTTCCTCTAGCAAGGTTACACATGAGGATTCTTCAGTGGCTCTTATCAACTCAGTGGTCCTTTCAAGATCTCCCCCTCAATCATCACATCATGATTACGGAAATATGCAAAAGGGACCTGCGCTGGTGGCTTCAGACATCCAACTTAGATCAGGGCAAACCCTTTGTTCTCCCCCCTCCAGCGGTTACCCTGACGACAGATGCCTCCCAGATAGGGTGGGGGCATTGTCTGGGCAGGCTAGTTCAGGGCTCCTGGCTTCCGGACGGCTCTTCTCCACATCAACGTGTTGGAGATGAGGGCTGTACTTCTATCCCTACAGGCCTTACACAAGTTCCTTCCTCAGGGTATCATCGCCATCCACACAGACAACATGTCGGTGGTTTGGTATCTGAACAAACAAGGAGGGACCAGATCATTATCCCTTTGCAGAGAGGCCATGAGAGTGTGGGAATGGGCTGTAGCTACCAACCGCTTCTTGGTAGCGACCCACATCCCGGAAAGTCAAATGTATTGGGACAAATTAAGCAGGACAATTCTCTCCTCACGAATGGTCTCTAAACCGCACAGTAGCAGCCCAGGTTTTCAAGAAATGGGGACGCTGCTGCACCTATTTGCGACTCCACAAAACACCAAGTGCCAAAGGTTCTTCTCCTTGATTCCACATCAGGAAGTACCGCCATGGATGCTCTAGCTCAACCTGGCCAACAGGGTTGCTTTTATGCTTTCCTCCAATCCCACTCCTTCCCAAAGTCATTCAAAAGCTTCTCAGCTAAGGTCTTCAATGATTCTGATTGCCCCATACTGGCCTCGTCAGATATGGTTTCCTTACCTGAAAAAGCATGCGTGGGCGATCCGTGGACCTTAGACCTGATCCCGGATTTGCTAATCCATCAGTCGGGACATTGCATCTCTTTCATCTGTCAGGCAGGGGATAAAAATTTGCCATTTCCAGTCAAGGCACACTCTGCGTGGGCCGTCTCCACATCCACAGCCTATCAAGCTAGATTGTCAATGGATGATATATGTGCTGCAGCTACTTGGGCTTATCCCCACACCTTTGTTTCTCATTACAAATTGGACGTGGTCTCCAGGGGCAGATCTTCCTTTGGTTCCACAGTTCTCAGGAGTATTTTCCTATGAGCCACCCAGGATGTAGGTGCTAGGGACACTGTCCCACGGGTAAAAATGTAGGCGAGACAGGACTACATAACATCAAGAAGTTATGTACTCACAATAACGTTCGATGTATGTAGCCCATTTCGCCTCGCATTCTTTCTTACCCTCCCACCTTCCCCCTGCCTGGAGGATTTGGAGCATAAGATTTGAAGTATAGGTTGTCACCTGCTGAGTCCCTTTATTTAATGATTGTTTATATGGATGTGAGGTGTTTGAAGTACATATGTTTTGCAGAAAACTAGATCTGGGGATAGGGAGCAGTGCACCATGGGGATACCCTCTTAGCCCAGCCAGTGAGAGACTTTGAGCTAGTAAAAATCGGCTGAGTCTGAGCCGATATTCGGCTCCGAACCCACGGGTAAGAATGAGAGGTGAGATGGACTACATACATCGAACGTTATGGTGAGTACATAACTTCTTGAGTTACCTAGACGAGACCAGACCTATCCGTAAATCTGAACAGCTTTTCATTCCTTTTTCTGTGCCCAAAAAGAGCATTTATTCCCTCCATAATGAACCCATGCCAAAAGTTAAAGCTCATTCCACTAGATCTATGGCAACATCTGTAGCATTCCACTCCATGGCTTCCATTGAGGACTTCTGCGCAGCAGCTACTTGGGCTGAACCTCCTACCTTCATCAATCATTACAAATTGGACCTGGTCTCAAAGGGAGAGCTGCCTTCGGCTCAATGGTTCTTCCGTAAGGGCCACCCATGGACCTCAAGGTAGCTTGGGATTGTGTCCCATCAGTGATGAATGAAAAAGTTTAACATCAGATAGTTATGTCTTACCATAATGTTCCATCTGTGTTGATCTTTCATTCATCACTTCCCACCCTCCTTCCCCCTCCAAAGGCTCATTGGGGATGCTTTGGGTATACGTGGTACCCTAGGGTACTTTTGCAGCAGTGGCCTCTGCTTTACTTTTTCTTAGCAAACTCTATCAGAGGGAACAGTGAGAATAGCATTCTGGATAGAGACTTGGCTTGAAGGTTTTTTTGGCTTGTACGAGCTTTGTAATAGGCACTCTGTTCCAAGGGCTTGGAACCGAACCCCATCAGTGATGAATGATGGTGAACACAGATGGAACATTATGGTAAGACATAACTTCTTTTAATGGCCTCCTTTGAGAACCTGTACAGCCCTGGGATCTGTATTTTGTTCTGGTAGTCTTGACTTGGGCCCTGTCTGAGCATGTATCCTTGGGTTATATAAAGTGCATATCTTTACTATTTTTTTAGTAAATGTCAGGATGATGAATTTCAGTACTCCAAATCCTGAGAGGTAAAACACCCCCTGGTTTATTTTCCAAAAGAACAGAGCGACTCTGGATTAAACCTGTCCCTTTTGTCAAAGGTAGCAGCAAAACAAATGTGCCAGTTTTCTGCTACTGGAACAAGGGGGGGGGGGGAGTACACATTTTCATTGCATAGATATTCACAGAATGCTTCCTGAACAGCTGTCTTCTGTCTGAAAAGATTATGCAAGCTTTTCTGTCCAGGGAGAGTTCTGACTAAAATTTTGCTGGGCTAGCTAGATCTGGTAGTCTCCCGTATTCTTTGAGGGCAGTAACCTTGTTGGCTGTCTTCCTGGAAAACTTATATTTGCATAGCAGACATTTGTTCCATTCTATAGACCATTGCTTCTGGTGCACATTCTTTGTCAAAGGTATGTTTGCCTTGCTAGCTCTACCCAAATGTTATTGGGGCCATTTACTGGGTGCAAAAGTTATGTTCTTGCCATAGTTGTCTGGCTTTAGTAATCTTTCCCTTTCCGTGGTAGAGTGGACTGTCTTATCTCAGTTTTCTTTTATGGGTATGGTGATGACCTACAAGAGTTCAGAAGATTGGTGCTAAGCTAAATAACATCATGGAGATGATGGAAAAGGAGCAAGGCCATGAAATTCTAGGTGCTGAGTTTTACTGCTTGTAGCAAATAGACCTGTTTGAGTGTACTTGTTTGAAGTGGAATGTTGGAACATTTATCACAGTCATGCCTCTTAATGTTTTATAGTTTGTGTTGAGACCCTGCCCAAGATTAGCTGAGGTAAGTTCTTTGAAAAATTCTGCAAAAGACTGCTGCTAAAGTGGCAGCTGTTGTAGTGTTGGTGACTATTTTGCAGAGTTTTCCTTTGGAACTCCGAGCTGGTTAGACAAAGCTGATGTTTGTCTCATTAGTAATCTGTGCAGAAAGCTGTTGCGTTGCTTATTTTAAAAGTATAGTTGCTATTAGTACAGCTTATATTGGAACAGTTCTGTGGCAGTGTCTTGGTGTATCCCAGCTCCACTGACTTGCTCAACATTGTGCTGGTATCAGTAGCTTTTATAACTTTCAGTCATTTCATGTGTTTAGTTTGGTTTACTGGCAACCCAAGCGATTACCCTTATGGTTAGGATAGTGATGTGTAGTTCTGGTTTGAGACTGCAGGAGCAGAAGAATCTAACATGATCTGTTTTGGGTGATGGTAATCTGTGACCTGCTTTGGTGTCAAGTCTGGTAGTCTTTTTTTTAGTTTGAAACGTGGTTCGTATTAGTGCATTGAAATATCAGACTTCCCCATTTTCTCTCTACTCATTGTTTGTGCGTAGCATGACATTTTGCTTTCTCACATTATACTTCCATTTTCTTTTCATTCTTGGTCTATAGATTCCTAGAGAGGGAAAATCGTTTCCTTAATCGGCTTGTAAGTCATTTAATGGCTTAAGTTTCCAGCATTCTTTTAATTTATGAAATGCCTATTTGCTGCTAAACTTTGCTTGTGTTGTATATAGCTTGGGTAATTGTGCATTATTCACTAGATGTCCTGAAAACTTCTGTTCAGTGTGTTTTGAATTGGCCGCAGCTGCGGAAGTGTTGTGCTACATACAGCCTGTCATAACTTAACACATTTACTAGGCATGAACTCACTTTGAAACGTCATTTGATGTAGATGTTCAAATGAAGTGGAGCATGTTCTGATGCACTTTGTAAAACATTTCTGCAGTGCCACAATTTTCAGCTGTTTTTTTTGGCATATTTAGTTGCTTTGATATCAAATTTTCACTTCGTACTTTGAAGTCAACTAATGACTATTCTTTGAAATACTATGTGTCACTGGCTCCAAAGATTTAAATTTAGTTAGATTTTCATCTTGGCATCTTGCTTGGAAACCTGACATTAGCCTTTTGTATCTGGACATGCTCTGTTCAAATGTCTGGATAGTGGTTTGCTTGATTGGGGGGTACTAACCAGGTTTATGCTGAATCTGTTTTGAATTTATTTTTTTTTACTTTGAAGAAAAACTGTCCTGTTTTATTTTACATTTGTTAACCGGGGGTGTCTGAGCCGAAAAGGCCCTTTTTCAGCTGAGGCCCGGGGAGAAAAGCTCCACATAGAAAAATTACTGTACATTTAGATATGTAGACATGTATACTTACAATAGACATGTTTTTTACAGTGGTATGCAGCACATCAACTGTTACAGTGGCGGGAACAAGCAAGAAAATAATTTAAAAATAAAGATAATAGATTTGTGTACAGCTGAAATTTGGAACATAGAATGCATGCATAGTACACAGGTACAGTACATTGTACACTAGCCAGTATTTGTAAGAGTGAAAACTATCAAGTACTCTAGGTTTAGTATGTGTAGCTTTCACTAGCATGGGGAGCAATCAAGGCATTGCCAACTTTGCTTGAGATATTGCCTAATGAGGTTTTTAAAGGAGGCTTTGGACTATGTTTTGTTTGCAAGTGAAATCCAGGGACATTTTAAATCTCTTGCTTTGAGATGTGGTTGAGGAAAGTGAGTTTTAAACTTGACACTTTAGCAGTCAGACTTTTACCCTCTAAATTTGCATGTTAAATGGGTGCAATCATGATTAAGTCCATTTCTCAGGGTAGATTAAAAAAAAAAAAAAAACTCCTCTTGATGTTGAACTAATGTGTATTCTCAAAAGGCATGATTAGGCATCTGATTAAATGACTCTTCGATCAGTTTTATTTTTGTTTTTAACTTAAAATCTATGTACTTGCAGGTGGGTGGTTTGCATAATTGCTTCCCAGTACCATGTTCTATTGGAGTTAAGGTTGCACTACTGGAATATTTCCCATAAAGTCCTTTGCTAATTTTTTCTCTTCAGTTTCATCTTGTTTTCAGCTTTTTACTTGTATACTTGTCAGTTCTCACTTTTTTGTATTTTGAGGCTGTGTGCCTTCTGCAGGAATGTGAGATGTCTTTTGCCTCAGTAGGATAGCAGTCCTAGCCCATATTTGCCACTTGCACAGTTAGCCCATTTGTTTTGGGGATTTCTTTCCATACTTGGACTGCCTGATCAAGCAGGGTGCCAGGAGCAGTTGCACTACAGTCTGAATTGTACTTTGCAGTTCTTTACCACACTGGTAGTAACCGTCAGCTTGCAGAAATCAAGCTTTCCATTCAAGATGGTTTACTACATTTTAAATGGCCAGAATTGGTATTACCAGTGAAGAAAGTGGTATTGCCGGCCATTTTTTCATAGGTTATGATGCTCCATTTCATGAATGCAGTAACCATCTTAATCTGGGTTACATGTCTTAGTCTCTCACAAGGTTGTCCACAATTTTTCACTGATATCAATGCAGCCTTTGTGGTATTGGGAAAGGTGATTCCTCCTCTCTCCAGTTAACTACAAGTGTTTTTGGTCTTCTCTGGTGAGAGCCAAACTAGGAGCTCCTTCACTGGAGATCAGTGGGGTGCAGGTCTGATGGGCAGTTGACCAGGATTGAGGTGTATGAGGGATCCCAGAGGTACAAGGCTCATGGAAGGAGGACCTGAGCAGACACCTCAGCATCAGATGCTGACTATTGTCATTGTACTGTGGGTTTTCAAGACAGTGTAAGGTCTCAGTCTGTAGACAACACCATGGATGTTATAAATACTGTTGGGGGTGTCATCTCATATAAGCCAGCCCTAATGGCCTAGAAGCTGCCATCCAAATAAAATGTCTTGCTCCGGACCCACTGCTTCCTATAGTTTTAATTGAGTTTGACATCTGAATGTAAAGGAGTCACCTGGCACAATGACCCCAATTCTTGCCGTCCAAACCCAAAGCAGTGCGCGCTAGTCGGTGCTTCTGTTCATCCACACCAGAGGAAGACGTCTGAAACAAAGTACTTCAGAGAAAGTTAACTACGTGGCAGATACCATACCAGGACTTTCATTCTTTTAGTGTGGCTTGTTTGGGCCCAGAGCATGATGTTCCTAACTGCCTGTTCTGTGCTTGCTTTAGTAGTAGAACTATCGAGTGCAGAGCTGAGATTTAGCTAAGCGTTTTAGCCAGTTGTTGGGGCTTTCATGTACTATGTCTGCTGGTTGAGCTAAAGTTGATCACCCTACGCTTGGAGGAAAGCACTTCAGACTTGAGGCCTCAGACGCTTGTTTGCTGTCCCAACAGATGTGAGGCGTTATCAAGTGTGCTCTGCACTAGGCTTGTGATTGTCGAAGGTGAGGAGACACTTTCAGTCTGATATGCCTCCGGGTTCCTCTACTTAAAAGGCGAAGGACTTGGCTCATCATTTAGCTCCGGGGCTGCTTTGCAGGTTCCCACTTCAGATGACCATTCTAAAAACTGTCCTATTCACATATTGCAGTATTCTTTACATATGGGATCTGAAGTAGTTTACTTCATTTGGTCTTCAACCTGTGGGGTTAGATCCGTATCGGATCCGATCTGGCAACTTTTACTAGCATTAGCTCCAAACGCCTCCCTTTACTCCATTCCATTACCCACAATACACCTCCACTGTCTTCCATCCCCAGGCTTCATTTGCCGTAAATACCTTATGCGTCGTGATCTGTTGAGCTCCAACTTGGTCAAGTGGGTAAAATCTTTGTCTTTTTTTCTTCAAAAAGTTTGTTAATGTTAGTATAGGTCCCCTTTCTCCTCCCCTCGCTTGGTGTAGAGTTGAATTTTAAGATGGTTTGTATTGTATAGGTTGTGCTTCCCCTCCCCCTTCAGTGTTTTCTGTGTACAAGTGTGGTGAGTGGGGGTATGTGCGCCAATTAAAATAACTTTTTTCCTTAAGTTTTCTTTCTACTGAGGCGGTATGGCTGAAAAGCTTGTTTTCAAGCATTGCATTGTGTGGCCATAATTTATCCCCAGCGGATGGCCACACTGTTTTGTGCTTGGGTGTGGTCCATCTGTGTGGACTGCAGCATATGTGCGGGCTTCAACCCCCGCACCATTTAAAGATAGGAAGGCCAAGTTGGCCCTCAGAGGTGGTCTTCCCCCTTCAGAATCTGTTTCCTCGTCTCTAGCTTCGGTCACAGCGGCTGCTGTGGCTGGCTCTCCTTCCTCTGGCTTCTCCCTCCCAGGCTGGGACTCAACCTCCTGTACCGGAGCCTGTGGTAGCTGAGCAGAAAAGGGGTAGAGAGAGTTGAAGGCAAGGGAAAAGAGAAGTCTCCGGACCTCATTTCACCTGCAAAAACACCATGGATCTGTGACTCCCTTTGGCTCTGATCTCAGAGCTTCTCCCCAGAGCCGGAGGAGACATGTTCGGCTTCTCTGGCCTCTGTGCCCCGGCCAGCCAGGTTAGAGTCCGTGGCCTCGTGTAGGTCCACCCGTTCCTTGTCTGACATTGATCGGATAAAATGGTTTATCCGTATCCAGATGGGGGTCTTGCCAGCCTCAGGAGGTGGAATCTTTTTCCTTTTTTCCAGCCTATATCTCCTTCTCCGATCCGACCTTCGGGTTTGGAGTATTTGGATCCAAGGTTAGCCCCGATGGTACCGGCTTCGTCGATGCCGACAGCTGCCTGGAGCATGTCTGATCTGAGGGAGTGGAACCTTTTTCTTCGGCTCTGACTATCGGGCCAGGTTCCCTCCCTCTGAGCTCTGTCCACCTCAGACCCAGTTCAGACCCGGGGAGACCAGCCTCCTTATTGGTTTCTCTGGTGGTGTGCTCTCCTTTGGCATTCGTGGTAGAAACTGTTTTCTCTGATGGATCGAGACCCCGGGCTACCTCCTCTGACTCTACCCAGACTCCCTCTGCTCTGTCTGCGATCCCTATCATTTTGCCAGCGGGACAGCCTGTGCTCAAACCCCCACAGACAACCCCCCCCCCCTGAGGAACAAGTCTCCCTGGAGAACTCCACCGGAGAGGTACCTTGCAAGCAAAGGTGCAAGTGGTTGGACTCAGTCTCTCGGAGGACACTGACTTTAATGATGGAGAAGGTTCCTCTAGGTCACCTCCTGAGGATGTCCTTTGACTACATGGAAAACCTGCACCAACGTGGAGGTTGGTCTGCCCCCAAACCCTCTCCTGATAAGTCCATGTTCCTGGAGGCTTTTGGCACGGCCCATCTAAGTGCTGGGTGTCCTCTCCCATGGATCCTTTGGTGGATCTGGTCACCTTGCGGGCATGGAAGGAACCAGACGCCATGGAAACCATTCCAAAAAGACCGGATAAGATTTTAAGCCCCCCCCCCAATAGGCCAGCATGGAACAAGGGCTCCCCCGTAGACATTATGGTGATGGCCACTAAGAAGGAACATGCTCATTTCCTCTGTCCGTTCTGACTGAGTTGTGAATGATGGACAACCTAGGGAAGCGGGTTTATATTTAGCTACCTTTTTGATTAGGACGCTGAACTACGTGGCCCATGTCACCAGACTCCGTGACCTGGTAAAGGAGCTGGAGGAGTCCTCCCAGAGTCAATGTCACAGGAGGGCAAGGCCTTGTTCTCCACGAGGGGGGCCACTTTAATAGTATCTAACACGTCCATGTGACTCCTTTCACATGCTACGGAAAGGAGCAGCTAGATTTGCTGGGTCCATTGTGTTCATGAGATGCAACACCTGGCTCAGGTTGTCACTTTTCGGAACCCTTCAAGGCGTCCTTTGTTAATGCCCCTTATGACAGCTCTACCCTCTTATGACTGCTCTACACTCTTTGGTAAGACCATCAGAGCCATTAGTCCAGAGTGAGGAGGACAGGAAGACACGTCTGCCGTCGGGATCTTCTCTTAACTCTCAAAGGTCCTATTCCTGGAACCAGAGAGCAAAAGATGTGGTTCCGGAAGTCACAGTATTCCCGGAACACTCGGGGCTTTTCTTCCCCCAGAGGCAGAGGGGGACAGAATGGACGCTGGCCTAGAGGCCGAGGGGGTCCAAGGAACTTTCTGTCTCTAACTTTTGTTGGACAGACCTGGGCAGCAACCCTGAGGGGTTGCCAGACTGCTCTACTCTGGATGCAGTTGGGAGACTGTTGTCCTTGCACCTAGCGGCATGGGAGTCCGCAACTGACCGCTGGGTGCTTCAGGTCATATCCAGAGGATGCTCTATGCCCTTCGTGGGTTACCCCAAATCTCCCACACACCTCCTGGACATACCCATGCAAAGGGAGGCTGCACAGGAAATTTCAAAGCTGCTAGAAAAATGGACCATCGAAACCGTCCCCCCAGATCAGTCCGTATTAAGCTTCTACTCCAGGTTCTTTTTGGTGCCAAAGAAAATGGGTGACTTGAGGCTCATTCTGGACCTCTCTACCTTGAACCTGTCAGTTGCCAAAGAGAAGTTCCAGATGGTCACATTAGTCCATGTCGTACCTGCAAGAGAGCGATTGGGTGTGCTCGTTAGACCTCCAGGATGCTTACTATCACATAAAAATGCACAGAAGCTCCAGGAGGTTCCTCTGCTTCTGGCTAGGAGTCGATTGCCAATTTCGAACCCTACCCTTTGGTCTTGCCACACCCCCCAGCGTGTTTACCAAAGTGACGGCGTTTGATAGCGGCTCACCTGAGGCTTCAGGGGATTCAGGTCTATCCGTACCTGGACGATTGGCTCCTCACTGCTCCCACCGGGCATCTACTCTCCCAAACCAGGGATTATTTCTGGACTCTTGCTGTGTGTTTGGGGATCACAGTCAACGCATCCAAATGTCTCCTAGATCCTGTACAGGTGATGGGCTGCATTGGTGCCAGGATATATATTCTTCAGTGCAAAATCTTCCTTACCTCGGAGAGAGCTCAAAACCTGAGGATGCACGTCTCCCTGATCTACCACTCCTCTCCCAATTGCGGGATCTGTGTTGAGGGCCTTTGGCTCCATGGCGGTGACCATAACTCCTCTCCTGTGTACCTGGTTGCACATGGGACTTATACAGTGATCTCTAGCTGTACAATGGTCCCTGTTGGTACTGCCACTGACATATCCAATCCAACTCGGTAGAGTCTGTCGGTCGTCCCTCATATGGTGGCTGTGTTCTCTGGACATTTTGGAGGGATGACCTTTTTTTCCAGCCCCTGCCCAAGGATAGTGATCATGGATGCTTCCCAACTCTGGGAGGGGGGGGGCATTGTTCGGGCAGGACAGTCCAAGGCCTGTGCTCCCCCATAGAGACCAGCTTGCACATAAATGTCCTAGAGATGAGGGCGGCCCTTCATGCCTTTCTTCCTTTGGGAATGATTGCTATTCAGACATTCAGACATGTAAGTGGTCTGGTACATCAACAAACTGGGAGGGATCAGATCTTAACCCTCCCTCCCCCCTTTGTCGCAAGGCCATGAGAGTGTGGGAAAGGGCGATCTCCACCTGTCGCTTTCTCATCTCAACGCACATTCTGGGATGGTCCAACATCCTAGCGGACAGGCTGTCGGACCATTCTGATGCTTTACGAGAGTGGTCTCTGAATCTGTCAGTAGTGGAACAGATTTTCAGCGAGTGGGGTCAGCCTTGCTGCGATCTTTGCATCTCCTTCCAACGCGAAGTGCAGCAAGTCTTTTGCTCTGAACCCCCTGCCAGGGGAGTCCCCCAGAGACTCTAGTTCATGCTTGGCCTCCTGGTGTTCTGTATGCTTAACCACCAGTACCTCTCATTCCGAGGTTTCTACAGAAAGCTCGACTGGGGAGCCTGACCCTCATTGCCCCGTTCTGGCCTCACCAGGTAGTTTCCCTTCCTTTGGTCTCACCTTTTGTCTCCGCTTTGTATCCTAGATCCCATTCAGGATCTAATTCACACCCTTCGGGGGGTGCCTCATCCGAGTCTGGACAGCCTGAAGCTCACAGCTTGGCTGCTCCAGATGTTCGTGTTTCACTGCTGCAGTCATTACACTTGGGTTATCCTGCTGGCAGGCTACCCGCAGTCGGCCAGAGTTCCAAAGTCTAGGTCCGGCGTCTGTTGTTGTCGCCTCTTCCCTGACGTCAGTGCGCCAGGGGTATAAAAGATGCAACAGACACCACTTTCTTCAGTCTTTCTTGCCGTGAGACGCCCGAAGCAAAAGCAGTTTGCAAGTGCCAGTCGGCCGACTCCTGAGATTTTCGAAATCGAGTTTCAGAACTGAAGTCTTCAATAAAGCTAAGTACCCCATTAGGGAAACATTTTCTTGCTCCAGACCGATGTCCATAAAAGTTAATTGTATTTCTTGTGGGAAGCAACCTCATAAGGACTTTCACTCTTACTGTATTCCTTGCCTATGCCCTGACCACAATGTTACTAGTCGGTTTTGTGCTAGATTCAACAAACTCACTAAGCGTCTGTTTGATTTTGCTTTACCTTACTTTGGCCGAAGGTTTAACTACATAATGCCATCGGAACAGACCGGGATTCATAAAAAAATGCAAAGACAAAGAAAAGGACAGGCATCCGAGGTCAAAAAACGACAGATCCTCTTCTAGGCCAGTCACCGGTTCGCTGGTTCTCAGGCGCTTTCGCAGCCCCTGACACCAGCTATCTCAGAGCCACAGGCCGTATCCGATTCCCACGTGGAGACACCTAGGCCTGTGGAAACTCAAGGTATTGGGCCTGCGGAAACTATTCCCTCAGATGGGTATCGGCTTCTGAGGGTGTTTTCAGACCTTCACAGCTTACTATCAAGTCCACTGCAGCAGCCAAGGCAGTGTCAAAAACACCATTAAAGACAAGGAAACAAGTACAGCACTCTCCAGGACAGACTTCCATGCCTAAGAAACAGATGCTCAAAATGGCTGAAGACCTAATTACTTTGATCAGGGGTTCCCATCCCCCTCCTGATAGGCCTAGGCAAGACACTGAATATGATTCCTCTGATCAGGTTTCAATTTCCTCTGACTCTTCTTCAGAACAGGGATACTCTATTCCTCCCTATGAAGATTGTGATGCTGAAGAATCTATTCCTTCAGCTTCTCCTCCTGAGGATTACTCCTTTGTGGAAATCCTGCATACCGTGAGGGAGCATTTCCACTCGGAGAGCCAAAGACTCTAAGAAAAGGCTCGGGGACTTTCTTTTACTACCTCAGCACAGACCTCTTGCTATGCCACCTGTTTTAGACATTGTAGATGTATTTTCAGAGTCCAGCCTGTCTCCCGACTTTCTACCTCCTGCACCTGTTAAGCCAGACAGATACTACAGGGTTCCAGACTCATAAATTTCTATATAAAAACCCTGCTGCTGACCCAGAAACTATTTCTCAGGGTCCTAAAGGGGTCAAGGCCGCTACTGCAAAAAACCCTGTCCCCTCAGATTCAAGGGCACTGGACAGATGGGGGGGAGTTTACACTTCTGCTGCCTTGGCTATAAGGGATTTTGTCAGTTTCATATGCTTAAATATCAGTAATACTTAATGTCTCTGCTAAAACAGAAAATGTTGACAAATTCTGAATGTTCTGAGAACAAGGAAATGCAGTATTTATTGCATGCAGCTGAACAACTGGGAAAGCGTACTTTGCAATGTGGTTATGATTCACTGGAGGCCTCTTGCAGGGCTGCTGTAACAGGTTCAGTCATTAGAAGGCATGCTTGGTTAAAGGAACAGACTCTGCCTGTTCATGTTAAAGCAAAATTATTGGATGCTCCAATTACAGCATGATACTTCGGTGTTAAGGCAGAAGAGGTGTTAAAGAAAATGGAGGCTAAAGCTAAATCTAATGCAGACAGATTTCTTACAGGTACAGCCACCCAGATTTAGCAGGAACTGGCCTAAGAATTGGTCCTTTCCAGTGTCAGGCCACAAAGAGGCAGAAAACAGCCCCAGGGCTCATACAGGCCCAAACAGTGGGGTGCTTCTACCTCCAAAAGCAGAGAAGACACAAAACAGCCATTTAGAAAACCGTTCCAGTGGCTTCCCTCTGCCAATGCCAAGCATTTATCTTTTGGCAGCACCCTTAGGGGAAAGCTAGCACTTTTTTCACAAAATTGGCACGTGATCACCCAGGTCAAATTGGTCTTAAATAGTCTGTTAGGGCTACAGGTTCCACTTTCACACCCTTCCAAAGGCAAAAGGTATGCCAGACCTGCCACACAATCAATGGGCAGAGGCACAAAAACAAGTTTCATCTCATGGACATGAGGGCTATTTAGCCAGTGCCACAAGAGCAGGGACAAGGGTTAGTACCAAGAAAGGACAAAACATGGAGACCAATTCTGGACCTGTCTATTCTAAATACTTTTTTTGGACATTCCGAAATTCAAAATGTTGACTCCGCAGCAACTTCTGCCCATGCTGGGCAAGAAGGTTTGGCTTGTAACTTTGGACCTCAGGCATACTTGCATGTCCCAATCAGACAGTCTTGCAGAAGATGCCTCAGATTCATAGCTGGCTCAATGCACTACCAGTTCTCTGCACTGCCCTTTGGCTTATCTACTGCGCCCAGGGTCTTCACAAAAAGCCTGGCACCAGTAATTGCATTTTGCAGACAGAGGAATTCAGATATATCCCTACTTGGATGACTGCCTTATTCAAGCAGAGACCAAAGACATTCTACTAAAGCATCTGGCATTTGTAAAAAGATTACTAATTTGCCTAGGGTACACACTAAACGAAAAGAAATCAAAACTAGTACCCTCTCGAGATAATATTCCTGGGTGCAAGCTTAAACACAACTGCCCAGATAACTTATCTCACGCCGGGCAAACAAAGGCAACTGACTTCTTACTTCGAAAGCATGGCAACAAAGACCCAGGTATCTGCAAGAAAAATTTTGCAGGCTTTGGGCTACATGGCATCCTGCATTCTGCTAAGACTGCATATGAGGAAACTACAATGGTATCTAAAAAGTGTTTGCACTCAACATTGCCATAGCCTGGAAACATTAACTTCACTCATTCCCTGCCTGCAACAGGAGTTTCGATGGTGGGCACAGGCCTGTCACCAAAACAAGGGACAGCTATTCACTTTACCCACAGCCAGGCAAACACTAACAGATGCATCAGATTATGCCTGGGGGGCCCACATGGCAGGAAAATGTATTCGGAGCACATGGCCTGCAAGCCAAAGGCATCTTCATATCAATCAGAGATGCTAGCTGTACAAAATGCCCTGACAGCCTTCAAGGACCTACTTCATCCAGGACAGCTGCTGATAAAGACTGACAACACCACAGTCATGTGGTACATAAGCAGGGGGGCACACATTCATACCCCCTCTGCAGACAAGCCATGATTTTGTGGAGCACAGCATTGACTTACCAAGTACACCTGCAAACACAATTCCTGCCAGGAAAAACAAATGCTTTGGCAGACTAAACAGAAACCTTATGGATCCTCATGAGTGGAAATTAGATCCACAAATCTTCAACATAACAAGGAAATGGGGAAGCCCAGACATAGATCTTTTTGCCTCCCCTCACAACTGCCAACTTCAGAGATTCTGCACAAGGACTTATCACAAACAAGCATGGAAAGTGGTTGCTTTGTCATTCAGCTGGAACAACCTTACAGTATATGCCTTTCCTCCACTGCCTCTCCTTCCCAAAGTACTCCTAAAGGTCAGACAAGAGAAGCCACAAATTATACTGATTGCCCCGGATTGGCCACGCCAACACTGGTACCCAATCTTAAGGAGCTTGTCTCAAGGCCCAGTCTGGACATTGCCTCAGATTCCTCATTTACTGACCCAACAAAACAATCTGATCCTGCACAGCCAACTCAGAACCCTAAATTTAGCTGCATGGCGGATAGTGTAACCATTCAGAATACACCTCTCTAAAGCGGTTATGGATGTTATTTTGGAGGCCAGGAGGCCCAGCTCCAGAAAATCTTGTGCAGAAAAATGGAAGAGATTCTGTGCTTGGAACCAGGCACAAGGAATTGACACTTGTTCCAGATATTCCTCAGATTTTACAATATCTGAGATGCTGGACAAAGGCCTATCCTTGTCGTTAAGATCCATGCTTCTGCCATTTCAGCTCATTACAATACGGACCCACCTATTTTTTCACACCCATTGCTTAGGCAGTACCTCAGGGGGGCCAAAGACAAGACCTCCAAGCAGAGCACCAATACCTGCATGGGACCTCAGTTTTGTCTTGGAAAAACTCACACTCCCTTTTGAGCCAGCCAAAATTCTTATGGATAACTGCTCTGCTACTAGCAACAACGTCAGCAAGAAGAGTCTGAGTTGCAGGCATTAATGGTTGTGGAACCTTTTATTATCTTCCATCCGGACAGGGTTTCTCTAAAGAGAAACCTAACATTTATGCCTAAGGTAGTGTCCAGTGTGGCTCTTAACCAAACCATTCATTTGCCAACTTTTTACCCAAACCCACAGAATAAAGGGGAGAGACTTCTGCATTCTTTGGACATGCATAGACAGCTACGCTTCTACTTGGACAAAACTAAAGCTTTTAGAAAAACTGAGCAACTTTTAGTGGCATATGCTGCAGGATCACAAGGAAAGGCAGTCTCAAAGCAGACTATTTCAAAATGGATAGGACACTGCATTCGTTTCTGCTATTCACAACATGGCAAATCGGTGCCTAAGGGCATTAGACCACATTCTACCAGGGCAGCAGCCACCTCAACAGCCTTCCTCAGAGGAGTACTAACCAAGGATATTTTGGAGGCTGCAACTTGGACTTCATTGCACACTTTTACTAAGCACTACCACTTACCTCTTTACTCTAAATCCAGAGCAGGCTTTGCCACTGCAGATGTTCATAGTGTTACACTGCTGCAGTCATGGGTTATCCCACAGTCAGGCAGTCCCGCAGTCGGCCAGAGTTCCAAGGTCTTAGTCCGGCGTCGGTTGCTGTCGCTTCTTCCCTGACGTCAGTGCGCCGGGGGTATATAATATGCAAATTACCAAGAACCAGGATAAACCACACCACCAAAAATGAAGAACGAGGTCGGACCCAAAATGGAATTTATTGCAGAACAGCACAACACAGTCGATTTACCTAGGTTTCGTCCCAAATGGACTTCAGAATAAAAATCAACCATCAAAAACCACTTAAATAACCAACAGACCCCACCCAAATCATTAACCTTTAAATTGTCCTATCTAGTAAAAAAAACGTACAATGAATGAAAATGATAAAAACATTAAATACTAAATGTAAGTAGATATAATTTCCACATACAACATAAAAACAAAGCTGAAAACTACACTCAATGTGTACTTGAATACATCAATATGTTAACCCAAAATATGTTTGAGCTTAAGAACAGGCTTAATCGTGCAACAGTCATTCAACCCAGGATGACAATGCGCATCCAGTCTAAGTTGCCATCTAAGCTCACATAAATCTAAATGCACCTCTAAAGTTCTACCCTGCAAGTCCTACTTGATTTTGTTGCAATACACAAAATTTAAAGAAATGTTCCGAACTGGAGATATGCCTGGCTAAAGCATTAGTTAATTTTAAATGTTTAATGTCCAATAGATGCTCTTACCCTTTCTCTAAAAAACCGACAGGTTTTCCCCACATAAGGCAGGGCATACTTGACACTTGGCCAAATAAAACCACATTTTTCGTGTAACAATCAAAATGGCCTGTAATGTAAATGTGATGTTGATTGAATGTCAAAGTACTGCCTGTTACCAATATATGTTCACAAATAGTGCATCTCCCACATTTGAAATTGCTGGATGCCCTACTGTTACATTGACTTAGGGAAAGGGAACATCTTTCAAAAATCTCTTTTAAAGAGATATCCTTCCTATAAATAAACTTGGGTAAAAAAGCCATTTTGTCTGCTATATTCTTATCCAATTGCAAAATTCCCCAATTTCTGTTAACTCTGCCTGTTATGCATTCAGAGTCAAAATTGTAAGTTAAAACATAATGCAGTGGATGTACATCTTCCTAAACCACCTACCATATAAGGTGTAATGTTTGAAGTGCCCATATCACCACCTTTAAGGATGTGAGTATAGAAACCCATATCTCCTTTATATTTAATCTCTTTAAACAATTCTAGGCATAACTCCTTTGGATATCCTCTATTTAGAAATAAGGTAGTCATAAAATTCAATTCTTTGATAAAATCCTCCTCCTCACTGACCATCCTGGCAGCTCTCACCATTTGACCCTTTACAATGGCTCTTTTTGGGTGCTTTGGATGCCAACTACTATATTGAAGGTAGGAATTTGAAAAGTGGATTTTCTATGTATGTTAGATTTAAGTCTCCAATGTCTTATCAAAAGTTAATCTGACATCCAAATATGTAATGGTATCCGCATCAAGGTCATGAGTAAACTTTAAAAACCATAATGTGTAAATGTATTCTAAGAAGGCGTCTAAAATAACACGCTCACCTTCCCATATAATAAAAATATCAAGGTAACGCGTGTATAATTTTATAAACTGCCTAAATTCACTTGTAAAAACGTAGTTTTGCTCCCAGTAAGTCATGATGTAATTGGCATAAATTGGGGCACAGGCAGCACCCATAGCTACACCAGTGTGTTGCTTAAACAGGTGCCCTTCAAAAAATATAAAATTATTTTGCAAGACTGCCTCCATAAGTTTGACAAAAACATTAATATTATCTTCAAAAATACCTGTCACCACCAGTTGTTCCTCTAACCATGTGAGACCAATATCATGAGGAATGACTGAAAATAAGTTACACACGTCTATGGTAAGAAAACATGAATTATTGTTGTACTTGAATTTTTTGACCCTTTTCAAAAAATCCCAAGAGTCTTTTGTTATATATGGGAAAGCGTTTAAACCTTGTTTCATATGGTGATCTAAAAATTGACTCCTGAAACAAGTTTTACGCTTCTTACCGTCTACGATAGGTCTAAATTTAATGTTGTCTAACCCCTTATGTATTTTTGGTATGCCAAAAATACCACTCAAAACTGGATATGGATTACACATGAATTCATACTCAACTTCATTCAATTCCCCTTGGGACAGCATGTCTTCTAACATGAGATCCAGTTTTTGATAAGCAATATTAATTTCATTAATACTGCTTTTTACATAGTTGTCATCCATAAGCATGGTCGTCATAATATTACTATAATAGTTATCAACTATGACTACCCCATTGCCTTTATCGGGCTTCATTATACGTATATTATCAGCCTTTTTTAAATTATTTAACAATGTATACAAACTGTCATATTCAGACATGATTGTCTTATAGTTTTCCTGTAATGGTCCCTAATATCAAGTTTACACATTTTTTCAAAAATAGCTATAACAGGATTAAGGGGAGGGTTAAAGTACTTGGTTTTGTCATAGACTTTTGTTTATTAACCACGTCGACCTGATCGAAAAACTCTTAAATTCATTTTTCGTACAAATAATTTTAAATCAAAGCGTCAACCAATGTGCCCCTCCTACATGGAACAAAGGTGAAACCCTTGGAAAATTAACATAATCAATGTTGAAACTATAATTAGAATAATTGAATAACTTAAAATCACCGGTAGCATTTTCCATAATAGTGGGGTTACTTAAAACCCCATTATATTCCCCTTGAGAGGACCTCCTTCCTAGTTCTACAAAATCTAGGGACCTTCCGTTCAGGGCTGTATTCCCAACACCCTCCCCCTCCTGGATAAACAATAAATTATCATACATATTTTTGTCTGCCCCTTTCTCAATGTTAGTAGGTCCCACATGTTCATTACGTGTGTCATAAAATATCCCTTCCAACCCATCCTTACTATTCGACACTTCCATAAGATCAATAACACTTGAAATACTGGAAGAAAGGCGTTGCACCACAGTAAAACAATTGTTGTTCATTGCCATCACTTAAAATCACACCACCAAAACCTTCTTTAACAGAATAAACGCTTAAATTTAACTAGTCATGTACATTAGTTAAATTTGTAGATGCTTCTATGAAACTACTATGTAGAATCGAAAAGTCCAGTGCATTATGTACATAATCATGGCCCTGTGCCGTCACTTCAACTATATCAGGAGGTTGTACATAAATGTCCATGTCGTTGGAATTAGTGAAACATTCATTGTTTTTAAAAATTGTCCTTTTAACAACAGAACAGTCAACATTGGACTTACTAATCTCAGTCTATTTTTATTCTGAAGTCCATTTGGGACGAAACCTAGGTAAATCGACTGTGTTGTGCTGTTCTGCAATGAATTCCATTTTGGGTCCGACCTCGTTCTTCATTTTTGGTATATAATATGCATCCAACGCCACTTTCTTCAGTCTGTCTTGCGCGGTGCCCAAAGCAGAAGCAGTTCGCAGGTGCCAGTCGTCCGACTCCTGAGATTTTCGAAGTCGAATTTCAGATCCGAAGTCTTCAATAAAGCCAAGTACCCCGTTGGGGAAACCTTTTTCTTGCCTCAGACCGATGTCAGAAAAAGTTAATTGTATTTCTTGTGGAAAGCAAATACTTCATAAGGACTTCCACTCTTACTGTATTCCATGCCTAGGCCCTGATAACGACGTCACTAGCTGTCTGTTTTGTGCTAGATTTAACACACTAAAAAGATGTTTTGATTTTGCTTTACACTACTTTGGCCGAAGGTTCAATTATACTATGTAGTCGGATCAGCCGACTACCTCAGTACCGAAAAAACGCAAAGGCAAGGATAAAGACAGGCATCCGAGGTCCAAAACAGATGACAAAACCTCTTCTAGGCCGTTCGCTGGTTCTCGATGAGGCGCTTTTGCAGCCCCTGACACCGGCTACCTCAGCCACAGGCCGCTTCCGACTCCCACGTGGAGAAATCTAGGCCTCTGGAAGCTCAAGGTATTGGGCCTACGGAAACTAATCCCTCAGATGGGTCCGGAGCCGCTGAGCAGGCATCGGCTTCTGAGGGTGTATTCAGACCTTCACAACTTACCATTAAAACAGCCAAGACAAAGGTACCATTAAAGACAAACAAGTACAGCATTCTCCTGGACAGTCCTCCATGCCTAAGAAACAGATGCTTAAAATGGCCGAAGACCTCCTTACTCTAATCAGGGGTTCCCATCCCCCTCCTGAGAAAAGGCCTAGGCAGGATACAGACTAGGACTCCTCTGATCAGGTTTCCATTTCCTCTGATTCCTCTTCAGACCAGGGATACTCTCTACCCCCCTATGAGGACTCTGATGCTAAAGAATCTATCCCTTCAGCCTCTCCTCCTGAGGATTACTCTTTTGCGGAAACTTTACATACCATGAGGGAGCATTTCCATTGGGAAAGTCAGGGTTACTCAGAATCCAAGAAAAGGCTCAGGGATTTCCTCAGACCCCTGGCTATTCCGCCTGTGCTAGATATTGTGGATGATGTGTTCTCTGAATCCAGCTAATCTCCTGACTCTTTGCTCCCCTGCTCCAGCCAAGCCAGATGGGTATTAGAATCCCTGACTCTCAAGTTTCTTTACAAAAACCCTTCTGCTGATCCAGAAAATATTTCCCAGGGTCCAAAAGGGGTTAAGGCTTCCATTGCAAAAAATCCAGTACCCTCTGACAGATTCCAGAGCTTTGGATAGATGGGGGAAGAAAATGTACGCGTCTGCAACTTTAGCAGTAAGAGCTTTAAATTGCCAGTTTCACATGCTTAAGTACCAACAATATTTAATGGCTCAGTTAAAACAGAAAATGCTTGCAAGCTCAGAAGTTGATTGTAAAGAAATGCAGGATTTATTGCATGCAGTTGAGCAGGTGGGAAAACATGCTCTGCAATGTGGTTTTGATTCTTTAGAGGCCTCCTGTAGAGTTGCAGTTACAGGTTCTGTTATTCGAAGACATGCTTGGTTAAAAGAACAGTTTACCTGATCATGTTAAGGCAAATGTATTGGATGCTCCTTTACAGCATGATACCTTGTTTGGTGTTAAGGCAGAAGAGGTGTTAAAGAAAATGGAGGATAAAGCTAAATCTATGCAAACAGTCAAGGATTTCTTACAGGTACAGCCACCTCGGTTTAGCAGAAATTGGCCAACAAAGAATTGGTCCTTTCCAGTGTCAGGCCACAGAGAGGCAGATACAGACGCCAGAGGCAGATCTCAACCGCAAGGCTCAGACAGTGGGGCACCTCAACCCCAAAAGGAGGCGAGGACAAGTCTCAACCTTACAGGAAACTGTCACAATGACTTTTCTCTTCGTACGCCAAGCACGCCCCTTTTGGAAGCCCCCTTAGGGGAAAAACTAGCACTTTTTTCTCAACTGGCAAACAATCACCCAAGACAAATGGGTTCTGAATATTGTCTCAAGGTTACAGATTCCACTCTCCTATTTTACCAAAGCTAAAAGGAATGCCAGACCTGCCACAAAATCAATGGGCAGAGGCACAAAAACAAATTTCAGCCCTCATGGACATGAGAGCTATTCAAAAACTACCACAACAGGAACAAGGACAAGGATTTTACTCGACTCTTCCTGGTCCCCAGAATGGACAAAGCCTGGAGGCCCATAATAGACCTTTCAATTCTGAATACTTACCTGGATATTCCGAAATTCAAAATGTTGACATTACAGCAGCTTTTACCCATGCTGGGCAAGAAGGCTTGGCTTGTTACTCTGGACCTCAGAGGCGTACCTGCATGTCCCAAAATTGCAGAAGATACCTCAGATTCAAAGCTGGTACAACGCACTACCAATTCTCTGCACTGCCCTTTGGCTTATCTACTGCGCCCAGGGTCTTCACAAAGTGCCTGGCACCAGTAATTGCATTTTGCAGACAAAAAGAAATTCAAGTATATCCATGCCTGGACTGCCTCATTCAAGCAGAGACCAAGGGCATTCTTCTACAGCATCTGGCGTTTGTGAAAAAGTTGCTAATTTCTCTAGGGTACACAGTAAACAAAGTCAAAACTAGTGCCCTCACAACAGATTATATTCCTGGGTGCCAGCTTAAATACAACGGCCCAGATGGCTTACCTCACGCCAGACAAGTTCAACTAACTCAATATTTTCAATGACTGGCAAAACAGTCCCATCTCCCTGCAAGAAAAATTCTGCAATCCCTGGGATTCATGGCATCCTGCATACTACTAATACCATATGCCAGACTGCATATGAGGAAATTACAATGGTACCTAAAAAGTGGTTTGGACTCTAAACTCAGTTTAGAAGCAGTAATACCAATGATTCCCTGCCTACAACAGGAGTTTCGATGGTGGGCACAGGCATGTCACCTAAACAAGGGTCAGCCTTTTACCCAACCCACAGCCAGGCAAACTCTAACAGATGCTTCGGATTATGCCTGGGGAGCACACATGGCAGGAAAATGCATTCAGGGCAAGTGGACCACAGACCAGATGCATCTTCACATCAGTCGAAAAGAGATGTTGGCTGTTCAAAATGCCCTAACAGCTTTCAAGGACCTTCTACATCCAGGACAAGTATTAATAGACAGACAACACCACAGTAATGTGGTACATAAACAAGCAAGGGGGCACTCATTCTTATCCCCTATGCAGGCAAGCCATGACCTTGTGGAACACAGCTCTAACGTACCAAGTTCACCTGCAAGCACAATTCCTGCCAGGAAAGAAAAATACTCTGGCAGACCTAAGCAGAAATATGGACCCTCACGAATGGAAATTGAATCCACAAATCTTCAGCATAATGCATAAATGTGGATGCCCAGACGGATCTTTTTGCCTCCCCACTGAATTGCCAACTGCAAAAATTCTGCACAAGGACTTATCACAAACAAGCATGGAAAGTGGATGCGCTTCTGTTCAGCTGGAAAAACCTAAAAGTTTATGCCTTCCCACCACTGCCTCTCCTTTCAAAGGTACTCCTAAAAGCCAGACTAGAAAAACCACAGATGATCCTGATTGCTCCAGACTGGCCACGCCAGCACTGGTACCCTATCTTAAGGAACTTGGCTCAGGGCCCACCATGGATTTTGCCCCAAATTCCACACCTGACTCAAAACAATCCGATCCTGCACGGTCAGCTCAAAACCCTAAATCTGGCTGAATGGCAGATACTTTAGTCAAACAGGCAATAACTCTCTCTAAAGCTGTTATGGATGTCATTTTGGAGGCCAGGAGGCCTAGCACCAGGAAAGCTATCTCAGAAAAATGGAAGAGATTCTGTGCCTGGAACCAGGCTCAAAGCCTTGACAAAACATTCCTCAGATTTTACAGTACTTAGATGCTGGACAGAGGCCTGTCCTTTTCATCAATTAAGATCCACGCCTCTGCCATTTCAGCACATTGCAACACTGATCCTCCTTTATTCTCTCATCCTTTGCTAAAGCAGTACCTCAGAGGGGCTAAAAACATAAGACCTCCCCGGAGAGCACCAACACCAACTTGGGACCCCAATTTCATTTTGGAAAAACTGACCTTATCACCTTTTGAGCCAGCCAATACAACCGATCTAAAATTTTTATCATGGAAAACAGCTCTGCTCCTGGCAGTAACTTCAGCACAAAGAGTCTCAGAGCTACAGGCATTAATGGCAGTGGAACCTTTTATAATTTTTCATCAGGACAGGGTATCTTTAAGGACAAACCCTACCTTTATGCCAAAGGGTGGTATCTAGTGTGGCTCTTAACCAAACCATCCATTTACCAACTTTTTATCCAAACCCCCAGAATAAAGGGGAGAAACTTCTGCATTCTTTTGACATACACAGGCAACTACGCTTCTACTTGGACAAAACAAAAGCTTTCAGGAAAACTGAACTGTTTATAGCATATGCTGTAGGATCACAGGGCAAGGCTATCTCAAAGCAGACTATATCCAAATGGATAGGACACTGTATTTGGTACTGCTACACACAGCATGGAAAATCAGTCCCTAATAACATTAGGCCACATTCCACCAGGGCAACAGCCACTTCAGCAGCCTTTCTCAGAGGAGTACCTACCAAGGAAGTTTTGGAGGCTGCAACTTTGAGTTCAGTGCACACCTTTACCAAGCATTACCACCTGCCTCTTTAAATCCAGAGCAGGATTTGCCACTGCAGTTCTGCAGGGCCTCATAGCCAATCCTACCTCTATAGACCAGCCACCCAGCCTTAGCTTTGGGATTCTACCCAAGTGTGATGACTGCAGCAGTGTAACATGATGAACATAGTACAGTTTTGTACCTACCATAAATGTAGATGTTCAAGTGTTCACACTGCTGCAGTCCAGGTTAGCCTCCCTCCATCCCCTCTGAACTAGCTGGACTTATCTATACCTTTCTATCCTATACAACCTTTGGGGTGTATCTGCTGGTAACTGAAGGTATTGTTTTTATTTTATATGTATTTTTGATTAGTAATATGTATTGCCTACCTACTTGGGGGAACCTGACATCTGGGGCAAGAAAAACTGAAGAAAATGGCGTCTGATGCATATTATATACCCCTGGCGCACTGACGTCAGGGAAGAAGCGACAGCAACCGACGCCGGACCAAGACTTTGGAACTCTGGCCGACTGTGGGACCACCTGACTGCGGGATAACCCAAGTGTGATGACTGCAGCAGTGTGAACACTCTAACATCTACATTTATGGTAGGTACAAAACTGTACTTTCTGAAGGGCCTTATAGCCACTCTAATTCTATTTAGGCCCAGCGGCAGCTTTGGGATTCAACCCAAGTGTAGTGACTGCAACAGTGAAACACTAACATAGTACAGTTGTGTACCTACCATAAATGTAGATGTTAATGTATTCACTGTTGCAGCCCAGGTTACCCACCATCCCCTTTTCTTTGCTGGGACTTGTCTGTACTTCTCTATTCTATACAACCTATGTGATGTATTTGCTTGTAGATGAAGGTATTTATTTTAGTGCATGCTTTTATAAGCAATGTTTTTTAGCTTACCGTTTTGGGGGCACCTGACATCTGGGGCAAGAAAAACTGAAGAAAATGGCATCTGCTGCATCTTTTATACCCCTGGTGCACTGACGTCAGGGAAGAGGCGACAGCACCCGACGCCTGACTAGGACTTTGGAATTCAGGCCGACTGCGGGTAGCCTGCCAGCAGGATAACCCCAAGTGTAATGACTGCAACAGGGGGGGGGCCTGCAATTTCGGTTGGACTGTATGACCCCTCTCTTAGCTTGCAATCACCCGACAGTAAGCCTTCCCCCATTCAGACTCTTGCTAGGCAGTTTCTCAAAAAATTAGAGCACACGTGTCTCCTAATTCTGAAAGTACCCTAGATTGGCAGGCTTTCAGCCAAAACCTGTTTAATGGCTTTATGACCTTGCGGCCTACCACTCCAAGGACATCCACAATTCCTCTTCCTATAAAGAGCCCTAGGCCTCAGACATCAGATCCTTCTCAGAGGGAAGAGGAGAAATACTCTTCTGAAGAATCCCTTTCCTATACTTCCCAGCGTTCTCCCCTGGGATACGTCTCCCCAGAGGAAGAATCTGTTTATCCTGACTTCCCAGCAGAGGATCTAACCCTTGGGGAAACTATTACTAAAATGAAGGAACATTTTTTAAGCGAGAATCTGAAATGAGTTGCCAAAAAAGTATGATGTCATTCAGATTCCCCAACTCCTACTGCTGCTGCTCCTGTTCTGCCTGCTTTTTTGGATGCCTACTCAGCAGTATCCTTGAACCTGGACTCTCAGCACCCTGTCCTTCGCAGACCTGACCAGTTTGACAAAGTCCTTGAGTGTCCTGCTACAGACCCTGCCACAATTGTCATTTAAACTGACAAGGCTTTGAAACTGTTGCCTTCTGCCACCCTCCTCCCAGCTGACAAGGACCGCAAAACCATGGAGTGCTTGGGTAAGAAAATATATACTTCTGCTACTCTGGCTTTCAGAGCAACTAATTAGACAGATGGCTAAATTTGCCTTATCTCTTTGGAAAAGATCTCAAAGGAATCTTCTGACTGTCCTAATTTTACAGCCAAAGCTTCACTGTGTTCCTAGTTGCCCTTAGTTCTCAGGTTACCAGGCACTCTAGTGTAGTTAGATGCTGCTAAGGCCTCAAGGCAGGTCAGCAGCATCAGCATCTGCCTTGAGAAGGTACTCCTGGCTACGCCTCTAACCTCTACCAGATTTTAGAGCCAAGCTGGTTGATGCCCCTTTGGACAGTACAGCCCTGTTTGGAATAAGTGACAGACTTCGTCATTACAACAAAAGGGGGAAAAAATGCAAGATTTACATTACCTGCTGGTTTCTTCTGTTCCA
Source organism: Protopterus annectens (assembly GCF_019279795.1). NCBI lineage: Eukaryota > Metazoa > Chordata > Ceratodontiformes > Protopteridae > Protopterus > Protopterus annectens. The sequence continues at coordinate 657,372,028 of NC_056747.1, forward strand.
AAATTCCAGGGGACTTGCCCAGCAAAAACAACTGATCAGACAACACTTTTGACCTGCCTCCACAAGGCCTAGAGAGCTGCAAGGAAGCAACCCACTGAGAGCCTCCCCCATCTACTAGCCAGAGGCTGCCCTTTCAAGACAGGGCAGGTAGTGACTACCTGCCAACCTTGGAGCTTTCACCTTCTCCCTCTATCCCTCTCATTGCGTCTCACGGTCTCCAAGTGTGGAGACTTCTCTTCAGACAAATGGGTCCTTTCTATAGTAGCCGGGTATTATGACCTGGCTTGTGCCTCCAAAGAGAGGGTGTCCCACAACCCCTAAAGAACAGCTACCCCTATTACAGCCAGTGCTGGACAACCTTATGGCTCAAGGCACCATTCAAGTAGTTCCACTATCTGCAAAAGAGGATTTTACTCAAGGATTTTTTTGGTTCCAAGAAGACGGTCCCTAGCGGCCACTTCTGTACCTCACAACTCCTGTACCAACCTTCAGGATGTTTAGTTTACAAACTCATTCTGCTTCTTTTCCCTCAAGTATTCGTGGCCATCTTGGATACAAAGGATGTCTACCTTCGCATCACTGTAATGCCCAGTTTCTGGAAATACCTGAAGTTTTCTGTGGGCTTCTGATTCTCTGCCTTGCCCTTTGGGCTTTCCACTGAACCCAGAGTCTTCACCAAATGTCAGTCTCCAGTTATTGCCTTCTGCAGGACAAAAGGAATCCAGATATTCCCTTACCTGGATGACCTCATACAGGCAGACTGCAAACAGGCCCCCCTGCAGCACTTGCAAGTTGCCATTATTCTTATAGTCCCTGGGATTTCAAATCAATTTCCCAAAATACCAACTGGAACCTACACAACACATTGTCTTTTTGGGGTACAGGATACATACAGGTATCATGAAAGCCTACCCCCTAAAAGGTGGAAAGCTTAGGACAGCACCTACTTCTGGTCCTTCAGACCACATAATTGACCGCAAGGCAGTACCTCAGGCTCCTAGGCGACATGGCATCCACTATCCCCATGTTACCTTTAGCAAGACTCCATATGAGGAAACTGCAGTGGTACATCAGGTTAGTTTGGACCCAGCACTCCCTCGAGTACAGGGTACCTTTCCTGCCCTGCCTCAAACGGGAAATTCATTGGTTGAATCAGGTGGACCTTAACACGGATTTTCCCCTCCAACTATCTCAACCCAAACAGATCATGTACACAGGTGCCTCAGACTTGGGCTGGGAGCAATGCTGGGGCACTTGAAAGTGCAGGGGGTGTGATCAGTGCCACACAGGAAAGAGCACATCAGTATCTGGGAAATGAGGGCAATATTACTGGCCCTGCTGGCCTTCCAAACTCCAGCCAGGACCCCTAAAAAATCTTTACAGACAATGCCACAGTGCTGTCTCAACATGCAGGGGGGGAGTGGTGGACCAAATCTTATTTGCTTTGCAGGCTAGCTGTCCTGGTGTGGGAACTGGCCACTTCCCATGGAGTAACCTTACAGGTGGTTTACATACCTTCACAACAATTCTCAGGCAGACTCCCTTAGTAGATCAATGACGAGGGCACACAGATGCCATACAGGGATGTCTTCCTGGACCTGGTCCGGTGGGGTACACCTCAAATAGACCTGTTTGCCTCCTCCAACAGGCAACTTCCTTCTGCACCAGACTACCAGAACCGCAGACTATGGCAACAGATGCCTTTTCAGTTTCCTGGAGGGGGATGTTTGCATTCCTCTCCCCCTTGTTCAGAAGGTCCTGCTGAAGATCTAGGATGGACCAAAACTTGCTGGTGACTCCTTGTTGGCCAAGACTGCATTGGTTTCCCCTCTTGCAGCTATTCAAGGACAATCCCCACAAGTTACCCCTCAGAGTGGACCTTCTCGCACAGCACAAGGGATCCCAAATGCGCACACTGGCAATCTCTTCACCTCACCCTGTGGGTGATAAGATTCTGATCGCTTTCAGACACCTTTGAGGATGTGCTCACTGTCCTGCAGGAGGCCAGGAAACCAAATACCAGGAAATCTTGCCTGTCAAAGTGGAAGAGATTCTCCATATGGTGTCTCAAAAGGCAGTTGGACCTGCTGAAAAGCGAGACTACTCTATTACTTACCTGTGTGAACTATTACAGACTGGGTTAACTTTCTCATCCATTAAGACACATTTGTCTGCCATTTCTGCAAGTCTTCCCCTGGATCCCCTCAACTTCCAGACTGCCTGCAAAGTTGTTCCTTAAGGGGGTATGTCATCTCAGACCACAAAGGAAACCCTGTCCCCTTCCATGGGACCTAAACTGTGTTTGAAAAGCTTGCACTTCCCCCATTCGAACTGGCTGCCAACGCTCCCCTAAAACATTGCACATGGAAGACTGTCCTCATGGCCTTGACCTCAGGAGAGTGTTGGAGTTGCAAGCCTTCATGGCTATTCCACCCTTCCTAATTTTCCACGCAGACAGGGTTACTCTTAAAAATTTACCCTTCATGCCCGCGGTAGTGAATGGCCTTTCTCTAAATCAAGCCATCCACCTTCTTTAACCCACAGGAAGACTTAAGTATTCCATTCCCTGGATGTGCACAGACTAATGTTATCTGCACAAAAACAGGTCCTTCAGACATGCTCTCCTTCCACCCCAGGGCCCTAGGGAAGGCAGTATCTAAATAAATTATTTCAACATGGATTTCCAAAGCTATTACCTTCTGCTGCAAACACCATGGGAAATAGCTGCAAGGTACTGTCAAAGCACACTCCAGGGCAATGGCCGCCTCTGGGACCTTCTTTAGGGGTTTAGATACCTCCACTATACTGGAAGCAACCACTTGGTCTTCTGTGCATACTTTCACCAAACGTTACAAGTTGGATCCCATTTCTACGGCCAGAGCTGGATTTGCCAGGGATATCCTTCATGGATTCCTGGAGAACTCTACTAGGCCACCTCCCCCTTCCTCAGTGACCTTTGGCACTCACCCATATGTAATGAATACTGCAGCATGTGAATAAAGACACAGAAAAGTTATGTAAAAATCTTACCATAACCATAAATGCTCTTAGTTGGTTCACTGTTGCAGTCATCACACTTGGGTTATCCTGCCAGGGGTAGCCCTCATTGGGCCAAATACCAGAGGCTTAGTATTTGTTGTCTGTTGCTCCAGGACTGACTTCAGGTAGTCAGTGGTATAAAATCAAGCAGCGGACGCCATTACATCAGTCTTACTGAGGAGCCCGAAGCAGTTGGCATGAGTGCCGGTCGGCCACTACCTGAGTTCGTTTCCGAATTAAAGTTAGTCTTCTATAGCTAAGTATCCTGTTGGGGATCCTTTTTTCTTGCTTTAACCAATGTCAGTTAATTCTCTCACCTGTGGAAAGCAATTACCACACCAAGACTTCCATTCTTACTGCATCACCTGTTTAGGCCCAGACCTTGACTTCCCTCCCTGTCGCTTTTGTGCTTTGTTCAATGCCAGAACTATACGTCGTTTGGCCCTCATTGTAGCTTAATATTTTCATACTCATTGTATTCCGACATGGCTTCAGTAAGCCATCCGACTACCGATCTTCCGAAAAAGCATAAGGATAAAAACGAACTGCCGACGACTCTTCCATTAAGCTAGTAGTCAGGTCTCCGGTCCTCAGTGAGGCGCTCTTACAGCTCCTGATGCCCACTTCTGTGGATTCGCAGGCCGCTACCGAGAACCATTCAGTCTGGTATGCTGCAAGACTCTTCTAAAGATCCTGCAGATGTCTCTACCTTGGATGGGTTTGGTGCCACTGAGCAGGCACCAGCTTCTGAGGAAGTTATTCGCACTACTGATACACTTCACAAACCAGTGACTTTCGCATCTTTAGTTCTTTCTAAAACTACAGAATTTCTAAGGCCCAGGGTACGAACTACACCTAAAAAAACGACCCAAGCTCAGGCACCTGCTTCCATGACTCGATCTCAAATACTTAAAATGGTGGATGACCTTATGTTAGGGGAAACCAGACTACCCCTTCCAGAAGTGACTTGTTCCCAGTAGATGTTCTTCGTTCCCCATTGCTGCAGTCCTTACTATTGGGTATAGTCCGCATCCAGTCGGCCCGAATACCAGAGTATAAGGCTGACGTCGGTCAGGGCGCATTAGACTGACGTCAGTACGTCAGGGTACTAATGCGCATGACCGACGTCATATCCTCAGTCTTTTTTGCCGCGTGGTCCGATGCAGAAGCAGTTTTGCGAGTGCAGGTTGGCGTTCTGAAATATTTCCGAAACCGGAGTTTCAGACCGAAACAGAGTTGGCTAAGTACCCGTTGGGAACATTTTGGTTCTTTCTTGCCTCAGTATTTAACCGGATGTCAGAAAAAGTGAATAACTGTATTTCTTGTGGGAAACAGATACCTCATAGGGATTACCATACCTTGTGTATACCTTGTTTAGGGCCTGAGCACGACGTTGTTGGTTGCCGCTCTTGTGCTAGGTTTAACAAGCGCACTATTAAGAGGAGGTTAGACTGTGCCAGGTTAGTGTTTGGGAAGCGTTGCAATTATAAAATGCCGCCGGATGCTCAGACGCCGCTTGCCCAAGAAGCGCAAGGACAAAACAGCGAAGCCTAGGGTTGATGAACCGCAGTCCTGGACGTCGGTTCTTTAGAAGGCTCAGTGGAGCCAGAGGTTTTGCCAGGAGTTTCCATGGAGTCTCAGGCAGAAACTTTACTGTTACAGGATGTGCCTTCTCAGGAGGTAGGCCAGGCTGAGGGGCTTCTCAGGTAACTGTTCTTCCCTCTCTTCCCAAGGTAGTTAGAGCCTCTCCTTCTGTTACCAAAACTTCTTTGAGAGGTAGGCCTAGTTCAGCTTCAGTGGGGGCTTCTCCTAGCATTTCGGGTTCTGTACCTAAGAAACATATGCTTAAAATGGCAGAAGATTTGATTACTATGATTAGAGGTTCTATGCCCCGCCTGATAAGAGGCCTAGGGTGGAACCGAGTTTGATAGTTTTGAACAGTGTTCAGAGGCTTCAGAGTCTTCTGCGGAAGACTTGCAGGAGTATCCTACTTATTCTGATTCTGATGTGGATGATTCCACTCCTACAGCTTCTCCTCCTGAGGATTTCTCATTTTCAGAGACTCTGCATTCCATGAGGGAGCACTTTAAATGGGAAGGCCAGGATTACTCTGATTCCAGGAAAAGGCTTAGGGAATTCTTGTTTTTACCCCAGCATAGGCCCTTAGCTATTCCTCCTGTGTTGAATGTGGTGGAAGATGTTTTTGCAGAGGCTTCCCTAAACCCTGACTCTTTGCCTCCTGCTCCTGTTAAGCCTGATAGGTATTATAGGGTGCCCGAAGCTCATAAGTATTTAAGAGTCCTAGGGCGGACCCAGAAACTATTTCTCAAGGGCCTAAAGGTGTTAAAGCTTCTGTGGTTAAAAATCCTGTTCCCACTGATAAAGAGGCAAGGGCTTTGGATAGGTGGGGAAAGAAAGTGTATACTTCTTCCACTCTAGCCATGAGAGCGTTGAATTGTCAGTTTCACATGCTAAAATATCAGCATTATCTCCTTTCACAATTAAAATCTAAGGTGGATGCTTTGGCGGAAGGTATTGAGTGTAAAGAGTTGCTGGATTTGGTTCATGTGTCTGAACAAGTGGGTAAGCATTCTTTGCAATGTGGTTTTGATGCTGTACAGGCCTCCTCGAGGGTGGCTGCTACTAGTTCTGTTCTTCGCAGGCATGCCTGGTTGAAGGATCAGAATTTAGCTGAGCATGTTAAGACAAGGATTTTGGATGCTCCTTTACAGTCTGATGTGTTGTTTGGATCGCCTGTGGAAGCAGTTTTAAAGAAAATGGAGGACAAAGCTAAGTCTATGCAAACTGTTAAAGATTTTTTGCAGGTACAGCCACCGAAGTTTAGTAGAAATTGGCCTGCTAAGGGGTGGACATATCCTGCTTATGATTCCCAGTCTAGGGGTAGGTCTAGACGTGGTAGGGGCAGGGCTCCAGGTTCTTTTAGGCCTAGAACAGGGAGTTCACCTGCTCAGAATTCTGGTGAGGGCAGGGGTCAGTCCTTTCGTAAACAGACCCAATGACCTGTCTTTTCAGCTGCCGGTAGATTCTCGTCTGGCAGCTCCTTTGGGAGGAAGACTGTCTCTTTTCAAAGAAAATTGGGATTTAATTACTCAAGACAAATGGGTGTTGGATATCATTCACCACGGTTACAGATTTTATTTCCATACAATGCCCCCTTTCAAAGGCATGCCAGACGTTCCTCCTCCACAAAGAAAAGAGGCTCACAAGCAAGTTTCTCAGTTACTCCAGATGGGGGCCATTCAGCCAGTCCCTGTATCAGAAAGGGGCCTAGGATTTTATTCTCGCCTGTTCCTAGTACCAAAGAAGGGGAACACGTGGAGACCAATTTTGGATTTATCTCTCCTCAACACTTTTCTGGACATTCCCAAGTTCAAGATGTTGACGTTACAACAGCTTTTACCTCTGCTGGGCAAAGATCACTGGATGGTAACTTTAGATCTCAAGGAAGCTTACCTTCATGTGCCTATAAGGCTAAGTTGCAGGAAGTATCTGCGTTTCGAGCTGGAAATTCTCATTATCAGTTCTCTGCATTGCCCTTTGGCTTATCTACTGCCCAGAGTATTCACAAAGGTTCTGGCTCCAGTGATAGCTTACTTCAGGCTTCAAGGAATTCAAATCTATCCTTACTTGGACGACTGCTTGATTCTGGCTCAAGAAAAGGAAGACCTTCTACAGCATCTGGAATATGTTATAGCAGTGCTAAGATGCCTAGGGTATTCTGTGAACGAAATAAAGTCCAGTCTAGTACCCTCTCAAGACATGTGCTTTCTGGGTGTGAGACTGAATACAGCAGCCCAGATGGCCTTTTTAACCCCGGACAAACAAAAGAGTCTATCACTTTACTTCCATCAACTATCTCATCAGTCCGTGCTGACTGCAAGGACAGTCCTTCAAGCATTAGGGTTCATGGCATCTTGTATTCTGGTGCTTCCCAATGCCAAACTGCATATGAGGAAGCTACAATGGTATCTCAAAAATGTATGGACACAGCACTGCCAGGATTTGGACACTGTCATTCAAATAATACCTTGCCTTCAAAAAGAATTTTTGTGGTGGGCTCAGGAATGTCACCTAAACAAGGGACTCTCTGTGACCCGGCCAGAGGAGAGTCAGATTTTAACGACAGATGCCTCTGACATTGCTTGGGGGGCTCATCTAAATGGAAAGTGGATACAAGACAAGTGGCCTGCCAGACTACAGCATCTACACATCAACATGAAGGAGATGTTAGCAGTCCAGTTTGCATTAATGGCTTTCAAGGAGTTACTTCTTCCAGGGCAGGTGTTGATTCTAACAGACAACACAACTGTCATGTGGTACATCAACAAGCAAGGGGGAACACATTCTTATCCTCTATGCAGGCAAGCAATGATTTTATGGGAGACTGCGCTAAGCTTGCAACTAACTCTTCAGGCAAGGTTTCTGCCGGAGCACAGAACTCCTTAGCAGATGTGTTAAGCAGACAAATCATGGATCCCCACGAGTGGAAACTGGATCTTCATGTATTTCAAAAAATTGACAGTGTCATGGGGAACTCCAGACATAGATCTGTTCGCTTCTCCACTAAACCACCAGCTGCCACAGTATTGCACAAAGGGGTTTCATCACACAGCTTGGAAAGTGGATGCTCTGTCTTTCAGTTGGAAAAACCTTCATGTGTATGCCTTTCCTCCTCTGCCTCTTCTTCCAAAGGTACTATTAAAGGTCAGACAAGACAGGCCAAGGATGATTTTGATAGCTCCAGATTGGCCTCGGCAACACTGGTACCCACTACTACGGAGTCTGGTAAGGAAGCCTCCATGGCCTTTACCTCTGATTCCTCATCTGTTATCTCAGAAGGATGGTCATCTGCTCAATGTCAAGCTTCACTCTCTTCATCTAACAGCCTGGCATATTCTGTGTTGAAACACAGCAGGTCTCCACTTCCTCAACAAGTTTTAAATGTGATTATGGAAGCTAGAAGACCTAGTACAAGGAAAGTGTACGCAGAAAAATGGAAGAGATTTTTATTTTGGAGTACAGCAAAGAATTTGCAGGTTTCTGAGCCTAATTTGAGTGTGGCTCTTCAATATCTTACTGAGTTATTGGACAAAGGTTTGTCCTTCTCTTCCATTAAGATTCATGCTGCAGCAATTTCAGCTCACTATGATTGTGACCCACCATTGTTTTCGCATCCTTTGTTCAAGCAGTTTCTTAGAGGGGCAAAGAATATAAGACCCCCACGTAGAGCTCCTACTCCTGCTTGGGATCTCAATTTTGTGTTGGAAAAACTTACTCTACAACCTTTTGAGCCTCGGCTACTGCTGAATTGAAATACTTGTCATGGAAGACTGCTTTTCTGTTGGCTATTACTTCTGCAAGAAGGGTGTCTGAGTTGCAGGCCCTTATGGCAGTAGAGCCATTTTGATTTTCCATAAGGATAGGGTATCATTACGTACTAATCCTTCCTTTATGCCTAAGGTGGTTTCTAGTGTGGCTTTAAACCAAACTATTCATTTGCCTACGTTTATGCAGACCCCAAAATAAAGGGGAAAAGATTTTGCACACTTTAGATGTACACAGGCAATTGCGTTATTATTTAAGCAGGACTAAGGATTTCAGGCAGTCTCAGCAGTTGTTTGTTTCTTTTGCTTTGAGTTCACAGGGCAAGCCTGTGTCAAAACAAACTATTTCTAGGTGGATTGGCTTTTGCATTGCATTTTGTTCCCATCATGGCAAGGAGATTCCAGCTGGGATTAGGCCTCATTCCACTAGGGCTACTGCCACTTCAACAGCATTTCTAAGGGGGGGTGGCAACTAAGGATATTTTGGAAGCAGCTACTTGGAGTTCAGTGCATACTTTCTCTAAGCATTATCACCTTCCTATCTACTCTAAGTCTAGGGCTGGTTTTGCCACAGCTGTTTTGCAAGGCATGTTGTCAGCTCCTGCTTCTTTATGATTTGCCAGCCTCCCTTACCTCTGCTTTGGGATTCTACCCAATAGTAAGGACTGCAGCAATGGGGAACGAAGAACATAGTACAGTTTTGTACCTACCATAAATGTAGATGTTCGAGGATCCCCATTGCTGCAGTCCAATTTACCTCCCTCCTTCCCTCTGTGTTTAGGGGTGGTTGTGTAGGTGAGGTTACATGCTTATATTTTTATATATATTCTTGTATATATTGTACATATTTTTGGTGCAGGTATTTTGGGCCTTGTCTTTTTAGGGTCTTCTGACATCTGGGGCAAGAAAAGACTGAGGATATGACGTCGGTCATGCGCATTAGTACCCTGACGTACTGACGTCAGTCTAATGCGCCCTGACCGACGTCAGCCTTATACTCTGGTATTCGGGCCGACTGGATGCGGACTATACCCAATAGTAAGGACTGCAGCAATGGGGATCCTCGAACATCTACATTTATGGTAGGTACAAAACTGTACTTTTTATCTGAACAGGAGTCTGAGGTTTCTGAATATGAAGGCATGCAACCCCTCTCTGCTTATGAGGATTGATGCAGAGGAATCCATTCCTTCTGCCTCTCGAGGATTTTTCATTTGGTGAAACCCTACATACTTTAAGGGAGCATTTCCAATGGGAATGTCAGGACTACCCGCAGTCGAGACTCCTGGAATTCTTGGATTTACCACAGCACAAACCTTTAGCCATTCCTCCTGTCCTGGATGTTGTGGACGATGATTTTATGGAATCCAGTTTTACTCCTGACTCAAATTACTTTTCAAAAATCCTACTGTTGACCCAGAGTTCATCTCCTAAGGACTTAAAGGAATTAAAGCAACCCTCAGCTAAGAATCCCACTCCTTCAGACAGGGATTCCCAAGCTTTAGACTGGGGTAAAAAAAAGTATACACCTTTGCAACTCTTGCTATTAGAGCACTCAATTGTCAATTCCACATGCTGAAATATCAGCAGCATACCATGGAACCCCTCAAACAAAAAAAATCTTCCTTTCCTGCTTGTGCAGAAAATAATTACAAGAGCTTATGCATTCTGCAAGCCAAGTTACTAAGCACACCTTGCAATGTGGCTTTGATGCCCTAGAAGCATCTTGCAGGGCAGCAGTCACTGGTTCTGTCCTTAGAAGGCATGCTTGGCTTAAGGAGCAGACCTTGCCAGACCATGTCTAATCAAAATTATTGGGACACATTGAACGAAGACAATTTGATTGGCACCAAGGCAGAAGAGGTCTTAAAAAAAAAATGTTGGAAAAAGCTAAATCTGTGCAGACAGACTTTTTACAGGTCCAGCCTCCGAGGTTCAGTAGGCATTGCCCCTCCAAGCACTGGTCCTTTTTGGCCCCCTCCAGGCCAGCTCTTCCTGGACCCTGGGGAAGCAGACCCCCCCCCCACCCCGACAGCGGTCCCAGGGAATGCGGAGATCAAAGCAATGGAGTTCCTCCCCTTCAAAAACAGGGAGCGCTTAGCCCCCACCCCTTTATGGTAAGAACTCACGATGACTTTATACCTCCTGCTTACCTCTGCCCACCTGCTTCTGCCCCTAGGAGGAACTCTCTCCTTCCATGCAAACTGGGTATCTATTACCAACAACCATTGGGTTCTCAACAGTGTCCCAGGGATAGAGATTTTATTTCCACACTCTGCCAACCCCGAAAGGGTTCCCAGATCTTCCTCCAAACCAGTGGGCAAAGGCCAAAAAGCAAGTCCCCCCCCCCTTCTCCATGAGGGCAGTATAGCATATTCCTGCAGACCAAATAGGCCAAGGTTTCTATTCTAGACTCTTCCCGGTACCCAGAAGAGGGCAACTGGCGCCCAATCCTTGATCTATCCATTTGGTGATACCAAAATTCAAAATGCTCACCCTCCAGCAGCTTCTTCCTATGCATTGCAAGGATGCTTGGTTAGCCACCCTAGACCTAAAAGAGGCCTACCTACACATCCCAATCAATGAATCTTGCAGGAAATATCTACGTTTTAGGGCAGGATCTATTCATTTTCAGTTCTCTGCGCTTCCCTTTGGCTTATTTACTGCTGCTGGAGTTTTCACAAAATGCCTGGCTCCAGCCATTGCCTTTTGCAGACAAAGAAATCAAATTACACCTACTTAGAAGATTGCCTGATTCAGGCACAGTCAGGAAAAGCTGTTACAGCACCTGACCTTTGTAAAGGGCCTGTTGACCTCCCTGGGGTATACTATCAATGAAAAGAAATCAAAATTAGTGAACACGCAAAAAATTGTATTCCTGGGAGCAAGGCTGGACACTGCATCCCAGATGGCATTCCTTACTCCAGAAAAACAAGCCTGACATGCTACTTCTCTCAGCTAGCCACTAGAATCCAGTTATCCACAAGGAAAATCCTGCATGCTCTAGGGTTCATGGCCTCCTGCATTCTACTCATTCCATATGCCAGACTGCATATGCGGAAACTACAGTGGTACCTAAAAAGCCTTTGGTGTCAACACTCTCAAGACCTGGAAACTATCATACCTATGATACCCTGCCTAAGGAAAGATTTTCCACAAGGGACTTCCCTTCTCACAACCCCACGCCACCCAGACCCTCACCACAGACTCATCAGACTATGTCTGGGGTGCACACCTGGATGGCAGACGCATTCAGGGTCATTGGAGCCCAAATCAAATACTTCTGCACATCAACCAAAAAGAGATGCTAGCTGTTTAGCACACCCTGACAGCTTTTAGACTCCCTACTCTCCTCGGGGCTTCTAGTGACCAAAACAGAAACAGTGATGTGGTATATCAATAAGCAGGGAAGGGACTCTCTCTCGCTCTCTCTGCAGGCTCGCCATGACCCTGGCACACAGCCTCAGCCATGCAAATACACCTGCTAGCACAATTCTTGCCAGGCTCCCTAAACTCTCTGGCAGACAACTTAAACAGAAACCTGCTAGACCCACACGAGTAGCAGCTAGACCACAAAACCTTCAACCTTGTAACCCAGAAATGGGGCACCTAGAAGGTGGACCTCTTTGCCTCCCACTCCAATCAGCTCAGCAAATTCTGCACCAGGGAACCTCACAGCAAGGCCTAGAAAGTGGATGGTCTATCCTTCCAATGGGTAAACCTCTCTATCTATGCATTTCCCCATTTACCACTCATCTCAAGGGTACTGCTCAAAATAAGGGAAGAAAAACCAAGGGCAATCTTGCCCCAGACTGGCCACGCCAGTACTGGTACCCAGTGCTGCGCAGCCAGTCACCTCTGCCACCATGGCACCTACCTCATATCCCAACACTCCTGACCAGAAGAATGGAGAATTCATGCATCCACAGTTGCAGACCCTGAACCTGGCAGCCTGGCTTATTCCCTGACCTCTCCTCAAGCTGCCAGCCTAAACAAACAAGTCTTAGATGTATGTGAGGCCAGATGCCGCAGCACTAGAAAATCATATGCTGACAAGTGGAAAAGGTTTTGCACCTGGATCCACTTCCTCTCATCCTGGATTACCTAGCAGACCTACTACACAGGGGCCTATCCTTCTCTTCTGTTAAAATTCATGCCTCTGCCATCTCTGCTCATTACAGCACAGAGCCAACTCTCTTCTCACACCCTCTCATCAAACAGTTTCTAAGAGGGGGTAACAACTTAAGGCCACCCAGAAGAGCTCCTACCCCCATCTTGGGACCTTAACTTTGGAAAAGCAAGCTCACCCTATTCCCCCTTTGAGCCTACAGCTTCAGCAGAGTTAAAATGCCTCTCTTGGGAAAACAGACTTGCTTCTGGCCATCACTTCAGCTAGAAGTGTTTCAGAGCTACAAGTGCCCATGACTGTAGAGCTCATTTTCCATGCTGACAGGATCTCCCTCAAGACTTAACCTATCCTTCATGCCTAAAGTGGTGTCCAGTGTGGCTCTCAACCAATCCATTCATTTGCGTACCTTTTTTCCTAACCCACAAAACAAGGGGAAAAGGATTCTGAACTCTCTGGATGTGCACACAGCTCAGATTTTATCTGGCTAGGACTAAATCTTTCAGAAAAACTGACCAATTGCTAGTCTGCTTTGCAGCAGGTGCAAGGCCATATCCAGTCTCCAAATGGATAGCACACCATCAATTTCTGCTACAAACAGCACGGGAAACTGCCCCCAAAGGGGGTCTGGGCACATTCCACCAGGGCAACCTCCACCTCTGCAGCTTTTCTCAGGGGGTATCCAGGGACATCTGGAGGCTGCAACATGGACTTCTGTTCATACAAACATTACCACCTGCCTGTCTTCAAATCCAGGGCAGGCTTTGCCACTGCAGTCTTGCAGGGCATCCTAGCCAGCCCCCGGTCTTTTTGACTGCCTCCACACTAGCTTTAGGAGTCAACCCAAGTGCGACTGCAGCAGTGAAACACAAAGAACCTAGTACAGTTGTGTGCACTTACCATAAATGTAGATGTTCGATTGTATTCACGGTTGCAGTGCTGGTTTCCCTTTCTCCACCCCTTGACACTCTCTTCCTCTCTCCTTGCAGAGAATTTTTTGATTTTTACTTTCTACTGGTGGTGGTCCACCATAACCTAGATCCCTATTTGGGGGCTCTTGACAGTTGGGGACAAGAAACTGATGTAATGGTGTCAGCTGCCTAATTTTTATACCACTGATGACCTGATGTCAGTCCTGTAGCGACAGCAACCGATGCAGAAATACTAAGCCCTCTGGTATTCGGGCCGACTGAGGGCTACCCCTGGCAAGATAACCTAAGTGTGATGACTGCAACAGTGAATACACAACAATTATATTTATGGTAAGTGTGCACAAGATTTCTTTCTCTTCAGTGTTGCAGTATTCCTTGCCACGAACCTAACCCTGTTATACAAAATTTCCCTTTTTGGATGGCATTACCCTTAAGGACTGGTTCTGACTGGGGCTTACAGATGTTAATGTTTCACTGTTGCAGTCATCACATTAGGGTTATCCCTGCCAGGGTAGCCCTCAGCTGGCTGGAATACCAGAGGCTTAGTATTTCGGCATTGGTTGCAGTCGCTTCAGGACTGACAACAGGTCATCAGTATAAAGTAAGGCAGCCGATGCTATTACATCAGTCTTTCTTGCCTTGGAGCCTGAAGCAGTTCGCATGAGTGCCGGTCTGCTGCTACCTGAGTTTCGTCTACCGATATGAAGCTGAAGTCTTCTAAAGCCAAGTACCCCATTGGGGATCCTTTTTTCTTCCACGATCCGATGTCAGAAAAAACAATTGTCTTGCCTTTGGAAAGTAAATACCACACAAACTTTCATTCTTACTGCATCATTTGCTTAGGCCCAGACCACGATGTCCCCCGCTGTCGCTTCTGTGCTTTGTTCAGCACCAGAACTGTCAGTCGTTGGGCCCTTGTTGCTAGATATCTTCACTTGGTCATCAAAGTCCAATATGGCTTCGGTAAGCCATCTGACAGCAGATCTTGCGAAAAAAAACTGCACAGGTCCAAACCTACCGAAGACACTTGTTAAACTGGTCAGTTCTCCGGTCCTTCTTGGACGGGTCTGGAGTCGCTGAGCAAGCACCAGCTTCCGAGGAAGTCCTTCGCACTACCGATTCTCAACAGACTTCTTTCACAATTACCGTTCTTTCGAAAACTAGAGTTTCTTGGTCCCAGAGTGCGAACCACACCCAAGAAACAGACACAATCTCGGGCACTTGCTTCTTTGCCTTGGGCTCAAATGCTTAAAATGGCCAAAGACCTTATGCTGATGAAGGGGAAGCAAAGCTAGTCCCTCCAAAGGAAGAGATCTGTTCCCTCTAGTTTTGTCTGAGCAAGTCAGATGACTCTGATGCATCTGAATATGAAGACATACAACCCCCATCTACTTATGAGGATTCTGATGCAGAAGATTCCATCCCTTCTGCCTCTTCCCCAGAGGATTTTTCCTTTGGGGAAACCCTTCATACCTTAAGGGAGATTCCCAGTGGGGGAGTCAGGACTACCCTCTGTCTAAAGAGACTCAGAATTCTTTAATCTTCCGCGGCGCAGATCCTTGGCCATCCCCCCAGTCCTGATGTTATGGAGGATGTCTTCCTGGAATCCAGCTCTACTCCAGACACCCTCCCTTCACCCACAAAACCAGATAAGAGTCCCTGACTTTCAAATTCCTTTTAAAAATCCTACTGCTGACCCTGAGGTAATTTCTCAAGGGCCTAAAGGGATTAAAGCAACCTCTGCTAAGAATCCCACCCCCTCAGGTAAGGATTCCCGAGCACTAGACAAATGGGGTAAAAAAAGTATACACCTCTGTTACTATTGCTATCAGGGCTCTAAATTGTCAGTTCCATATGCTAAAATTTCAGCAACATACCCTGGAACTTCTCAAAAAATGTCTTCCTTTCCTGCTTGTGCAGAATCTAGAGAGTTACAAGAGTTAATGTATTCTGCAAGTCAAGTAACTAAACACACGTTGCACTGTGGTTTCACCCTAGAAGCTTCTTGCAGGGCAGCTGTCACCAGAGCTGTCATTAGAAGGCATGCATGGCTTAAGGAATAGCCCTTGCCAGACCATGTCAAATCTAAATGTTTGGATGCCCCCTTGCACAAAGACAGCTTATTTGGCACTAAGGCAGAAGGTCTTAAAGATGGAAGAAAAAGCAAAATCTATGCAGACAGTTAAGGATTTCTTACAGGTCTGGCCACTTGGTTCACAGGCATTGTCCCACCAAGTACTGGTCCTTTACTGCTTCCAGCCCACACCCTGGGGAACCAGACCCCCCCCCCCCCCCCCCGGACAACAACCACAGGGAATGCAGAGATCTAACCAGAGGACTACCTCCACTTCAAAACCAGGGAGTTCTAAGCCACCCCCTTATGGTAAGAACTCACAATGACTCAACTTCCCCACCCCCTCCCCACCTTCACTTACCCCTAGGAGGTAAGCTGTCCTTTCATGCAAGCACCTGGGCCACCATTACCAACTACTGCTGGGTTCTCAACAGTGTCCCAGGGATACAGATTTCCACACCCTTCCTACTCCAAAAGGATTCCCAGATCTACCTCCAAACCAGTAGGCAGAGGTGCAAAAGCAAGTCCTTTCTCTGCTCTTGAGGGAAGTAGCGCATGTTCCTGCAGTACAGAGGCCAAGGTTTCTACTCCAGACTTTTTCTGGTACCCAGAAAAGAGGGCACCTGTCTATCCATTCTAAACACCTTCCTGGTGATCCCAAAATTCAAAATGCTCACCCTCCAGCAGCTGCTACCCATGCTCTCAAAGGATGCTTGGCTAGCCACTTTAGATCTAAGAGGCCTACCTCCATATTCCTATCAGGGAATTATGCAGGAAATATCTGTTTCAGGGCAGGATCCCAGCACTTTCAGATGTTCGTGTTTCACTGTTGCAGTCATTACTCTTGGATTATCCTACTGGCAGGCTACCCGCAGTCGGCCTGAATTCCAAAGTCTTGGTCCGGCATCGGTTGCTGTCACCTCTTCCCTGATGTCAGTGCGCCAGGGGTATAAAAGATGCAGCTGACGACATTTTCTTCAGTCTTTCTTGCCACGCGGTGCCCGAAGCAAAAGCAGTTCGCAAGTGCCGGTCGGCCGACTCCTGAGATTTTCAAAATCGAATTTCAGATCCAAAGTCTTCATTAAGGCTAAGTTACCCCGCTGGGGAAACTTTTTTTCTTGCTCCAGACCGATGTCAGAAAAATTTAACAATTGTATTTCTTGTGGGAAGCAAATACCTCAAGGATTTTCATTCTTACTGTATTCCTTGCCTAGGCCCTGATCACGACGTTGCTAGCTGTCGGTTTTGTGCTAGATTTAACAAACGCACCATTAAGCGTTGGTACGATTTTGCCTTTCATTACTTTGGCCGAAGGGTCGGATCAGCCAACCGAAGTTTATAAAAAGCACAAGGAAAAGGACAGGCATCCGAGGTCCAAAACCGAGGCGCCCCCCCCCCGCTAGGCCAGTCGCCGGTTCTCAGTGAGGCGCTTTCGCAGCCCCTGATGCCTGCTACCTCAGAGCCACAGGCTAGGCCTCTGGATACTCAAGGTATTGGACTCTCTGAAACTATTCCCTCAGATGGGTCTGGAGCCATTGAGCAGGCATCGGCTTCTGAGGGTGTTTTCAGACCTACACAATTTGTCAAGCCAACCTCCGCTTCAAAGACTAAAACAGCTCTAAAGACAAAAACAAGTACAGCATTCTCCTGGACAGACTTCCATGCCTAAGAAACAGATGCTTAAGATGGCCGAAGACCTAATTACTTTGATCAGGGGTTCCCATCCCCCTCCTGATAAGAGGCCTAGGCAAGACACAGAATGACTTCTGATCAGGTTTCAGTTTCCTCCGATTCCTCTTCTGAACAGGAATACTCTTTTCCTCCCTATGAGGATTCTGATATTGAAGAATTTATTCCTTCAGCCTCTCCTCCTGAGGATTATTCTTTTGGGGAAACCTGCATACCATGAGGGAGTATTTTCACTGGGAGAGCCAAGGTTACTCAGAATCTAAGAAAAGGCTCAGACTTTCTTTTACTACCTCAGCACAGACCTCTTGCTATTCCACCTGTTCTAGACATTGTAGATGTATTTTCAGAGTCCGGCCTGTCTCCTGACTCTCTATTCCCTGCACCTGCTAAGCCAGACAGATACTACAGGGTTCCAGACTCATAAATTTCTAGATAAAAACCCTGCTGCTGACCCAGAAACTATTTCTCAGGGTCCCAAAGGGGTCAAGGCTTCCACTGCAAAAAACACTCCCCTCTGATAGGGATTCCAGGGCACTGGAC
Source organism: Protopterus annectens (assembly GCF_019279795.1). NCBI lineage: Eukaryota > Metazoa > Chordata > Ceratodontiformes > Protopteridae > Protopterus > Protopterus annectens. The sequence continues at coordinate 657,389,773 of NC_056747.1, forward strand.
AGATGGGGGGGGGGGATGTTTACACTTCTGCTACCTTGGCTGTAAGGGCTTTAAATTGTCAGTTTCATATGCTTAAATATCAGCAATACTTAAGTCACTGCTTAAACAGAAAATGTTGACAAATTCAGAATGTTAACAAGGAAATGCAGGATTTATTGCATGCAGCTGAACAAGTGGGAAAGCATACTTTGCAATGTGGTTTTGATTCACTGGAGGCCTCTTGCAGGGCCACTGTTGCGGGTTCGGTCATTAGAAGGCATGCTTGGTTAAAGGAACAGAATCTGCCTGATCATGTTAAAGCAAAATTATTGGATGCTCCATTACAGCATGATACTTTGGTGTTAAGGCAGAAGAGGTGTTGAAGAAAACGGAGGATAAAGCTAAATCCATGTAGACAGTTAAGGATTTCCTACAGGTACAGCCACCCAGATTTAGCAGGAACTGGCCTACAAAGAATTGGTCCTTTCCAGTGTCAGACAGGCCACAAAGAAGTAGATACAGACGCCCCAGAGGCAGATCCCAGCCCCAAGGCTCATACAGGCCTGAACAATGGGATGCTTCTACCTCCAAAAGCGGAGACGACAAATCACAACCGTACAGGAAACAGTCCCAATGACTTTCCTCTGCTAGAACCAAGCATTTATCTTTTGGCAGCCCCCTTAGGGGGGAAACTAGCACTTTTTTCCCCAAATTGGCACATGATTACCCAGGACAAATGGGTCTTGAACATAGTGTCTTCAGGGCTACAGGTTCCACTTTCACACCCTGCCAAGGGCAAAAGGTATGCCAGACCTGCCACACAATCAATGGGCAGAGGCACAAAAGCAAGTTTCATCCCTCATGGACACGAGGGCCATTCAAAGGGTACCACAACAAGAGCAGGGACAAGGATTTTGCTAGAGACTTTTCTTGGTGCCCAGAAAGGACAAAGCCTGGGTACCAGTACTGGACCTGTCTATTCTAAACATTTCTGGATGTTCCAAAATTCAAAATGTTGAGACTGCAGCAGCTACTTCCCATGCTGGGCAAGAAGGCTTGGCTCGTAATTTTGAACCCAAGAGGCATACCTGCATGTCCCAATCAGACAATCTTGCAGAAGATGCCTCAGATTCATTGCTGGCTCAATGCATTACCAATTCTCTGCACTGCCCTTTGGCTTATCTACTGCGCCCAGGGTCTTCACAAAATGCCTGGCACCATTAATTGCATTTTGCAGACAGAGGAATTCAAATATATCCTTACTTGGACGACTGCCTTATTCAAGTAGAGAACAGACATTCTACTAAAGCATCTGGCGTTTGTAAAAAGATTACTAATTTGCCTAGGGTACACAGTAAACGAAAATAAATCAAAACTAGTACCCTCTCAAGAGATAATATTCCTGGGTGCAAGCTTAAATGCAGCTGCCCAGATGGCTTATCTCATGCCAGGCAAAGGCAACTGACTTCTTACTTCGAAAGCATGGCAACAAAGACCCAGTTATCTGCAAGAAAAATTCTGCAGGCTTTGGGCTTCATGGCATCCTGTATTCTGTTAATTCCATATGCCAGACTGCATATGAGGACACTACAATGGTATCTAAAAAGTGTTTGGACTCAACATTGTCACAGCCTGGAAACATGAATTACCCTCATTCCCTGCCTGCAGCAGGAGTTTCGATGGTGGGCACAGGCCTGTCACCACAACAAGGGACAGCCATTCACTTTACCCACAGCCAGCTAGACACTAAACGGATGCATCAGATTATGCCTGGGGGGGGGGGCCCACATGGCAGGAAAATGTATTCAGGGCACATGTCCTGCAAGCCAGATGCATCTTCATATCAATCAAAAAGAGATGCTAGCTGTTCAGAATGCCCTGACAGTTATCTGCCCTACTGTATACTATATATATATATATATATATATATATATATATATATATATATATATATATATATATTAATCATCCAGGAAAACTACTGATAAAGACTGACAATACTACAGTCATGTGGTACATAAACAAGCAGGGAGGCACACATTCCTACCCCCTCTGCAGACAAGCCATGCCTTTGTGGGACACAGCATTGACTTATCAAGTTCACCTGCAAGCACAATTTCTGCCAGGAAAACTAAATACCCTGGCAGACGAACTAAGCAGAAACCTCATGGACCCCCACGAGTGGAAACTGGCTCCACAAGTCTTCAGCATAAGGAAATTGGGATGCCCAGACATGTATCTATTTGCTTCCCCTCAACTGCCAACTACGGAGATTCTGCACAAGGATTCATCACAAGCAAGCATGGAAAGTGGATGCCCTAGCCTTCAGCTGGAAAAACCTAACAGTATATGCCTTTCTTCCACTTCCTCTCCTCCCCAAGGTACTCCTAAAGGTCAGACAAGAGAAGCCAAAAATGATACTGATTGCCCCAGACTGGCCACGCCAGCACTGGTACCCAATCCTAAAGAACTTGTCTCAAGGTCCAGCCTGGACATTGCCTCAAACTTCTCACTGACCCAACAAAACAATCAGATCCTGCACAGTCAATTCAGGACCTTAAATCTGGCAGCATGGTGGATAATGTAGCCATTCAGAACACTCCTCTTTCCAAAGCTGTAATAGATGTTATCTTGGAGGCCAGGTGGCCCAGTACCAGAAAATCTTATGCAGAAAAATGGAAAAGATTCTGTGCTTGGAACCAGGAACAAGGAATTGACACGTTTGTACCAAATATTCTTCAGATTTTGCAATACTTAACTGAGATGCTGGACAAAGGCCTATCCTTTTCATCAATTAAGATTCATGCCTCTGCCATTTCAGCCCATTACAGTACAGCACCACCCATCTTTTCTCATCCTTTAAGCAGTACCTCAGAGGGGCCAAAAACATAAGACCTCCACGGAGAGCACAAATACCTGCGTGGGACCTTAATTATGTCTTGGAAAAACTCGCACTGCCTCCTTTTGAGCCAGCCTCTACAGCTGATATAAAATTCTTATCCTGGAAAAACAGCTCTGCTCATAACAATAACCTCCGCAAGACGAGTCTGAGTTGCAGGTACTCATGGCTTTAGAACCATTTATCATTTTCCATCCAGACAGGGTTTCTCTGAGGACGAACCCTACATTTATGCCTAAGGTGGTGTCCAGTGTGGCCCTTAACCAAACCATTCACTTGCCTACCTTTTATCCAAACCCACAGAACAAGGGTGAGAGACTTCTGCATTCTTTGGACATGCACAGACAGCTACGCTTCTACTTGGACAGAACTAAAGCTTTCAGAAAGACTGAGCAACTTTGAGGCATATACTGCAGGATCACAAGGAAAGGCTATCTCTTTAAAAATGGATAGGCCATTGCATTTGTTTCTGCTACTCACAACATGGCAAATTAGTGCCTAATGGCATTAGGCCACATTCTACCAGAGCAGCAGCCACTTCAGCAGCCTTCCTCAGAGGAGTACCAACCAAAGATATTCTAGAGGCTGCAACTTGGAGTTCAGTGCACACTTTTACAATGCACTACAACTTACCTCTCTACTCTAAATCCAGAGCAGGCTTTGCCAGTGCAGTTCTGCAGGGCCTCATAGCCTCTCCTCATCCTATTTAGCCCAGCTACCCATCCTCAGCTTTGGGATTCAACCCAAGAGTTATGACTGCAACAGTGAAACACGAACATAGTACAGTTGTGTACCTACCATAAATGTAGATGTTAGTGTATTCACTGTTGCAGTCCAGGTTACCCTCCCACCATCCCTCTCATTTGCTGGGTCTTATCTGTACTTTATTGCACACAACCTATGTGGTGTATTTGCTTGTAGATGAAGGAAATGTTTACTTTAGTGCATGCATGTTTGTTGGCATAATCTATTTAGCCTACCCTTTTGGGGGCACCTGACATCTGGGGCAAGAAAAACTGAAGAAAATGGAGTCTGCTGCATCTTTTATACCCCTGGCGCACTGACGTCAGGGAAGAGGTGACAGCAACCAATGCCAGACCAAGACTTTGGAATTCAGGCAGACTGCAGGTAGCCTGCCAGCAGGATAATCCAAAAGTAATGACTGCAACAGTGAATGCACTCTAACATCTACATTTATGGCAGGTACGCAACTGTACTTTCTCTGCACTACCCTTTGGCTTTTCTACTGAGTTTTCACAAAATGTCTGGCTCTGGCCATTGCCGTTTGCAGAAAAAGGAATATCCAGATTTACCCATACTTAGACTGCCTAATTCAGCCAGACAGCCAGGAAAAGCTGCTCAAGCACCTGCCCTTTGTAAAGTCCCTACTAACCTCCCTAGGGTACACAGTCACCGAAAAGAAATCCAAACGGGTGCCTACCCAAAGGATTATATTTCTGGGAGCAAGCCTCGACACAGTATCCCATATGGCATTCCTTACACCAGAAAAGCAAAATTTCCTGACAGTCTACTTCTCTCAACTAGCCGCCAGACCCCCAGCTATCTGCAAGGAAGATCCTGCAAGCTCTGGGGTTATTGGCATCTTGCATATTACTCATTCCATGTGCCAGACTGCATATGAGGTAACTTTAGTGGTACCTAAAAAGCCTTTGGTGTCAACACTCAAGACCTGGAGACTTATACATGTAATTCCTTGCCTCAAAACTTTTTCTTTAGTTGGCAACAGCATGCTCCCACAACAAGGGACTAACTTTCTCACCACCCCCTGCTGCGCAGACTTGCACTATGGCTGGGGTGCACACCTGGACAGCAGGTGCATACAGGGCAAATGGTGCCCTCGGCAAATCCTTCTGCACATCAAAAAGATGGCTGCCAAGCACATCTTGATAGCTGTCCCCAGGGGCTATCCTTATCAAAACAGACACCACTGTAATGTGGTATGTCAACAAGCAGGGAGGGACTCACTCCCACCGTCAATGCAGGCTGGCCATGACCCTTTGGCACACTGCCTCTGCCATGCAACTCCACCTGTTAGCACAATTCCTACCGTGTTCTCTCAACTCTCTGGCAGACCAATGAAGCAGAAATTTTCTGGACCCACATGAGTGGCAGCTCAACAGAAGAACCTTCACCCTAATAACTCAGAAATGGGGCACCCTGAAGGTAGACCTCTGCCTCTCACATCAACCATCAGCTCAGCAAATTTTTCACCAGGGAGCATCACTGCATGGCTTGGAAAGTGGATGCCCTGTCCTTCCCCTGGGTCAGTCTATTGGTCTAGGCCTTTCCTCCCCTACCTTTCATCCCTAGGGTACTGCTCAAAATAAAGGAGGAAAACCAAGGGCAATTCCTACAGCTCCAGACTGGCCTCGCCAGCACTGGTACCCCTTGCTGCGCCTCCTGTCCCCACTGCCACCATGCCATCGTCTTCAGATTCCAAACCTGACCGAGGGGGAAGGGGAATTCATACATCCCCAATTGCAGATGCTCAGTTTGGCAGCTTGGCTTATTCCCTAACCCCCGATCAATCTGCCAACCTCAGTAAATGGGTTCTAGATGTTATACATGTGGCCAGACGCCCTAGCACTAGAAAGTCTTATGATGGCAAATGGAAAAGGTTCTGCACCTGGATTCAGGCTAAGGGAGGCAATACGGCACAGCCCTCCTCCCTCTCATCTTGGATTAGTTAGCCGACCTGCTACACAGTGGCCTTTTTTTCCTCTTAAAATTCATGCCTCTGTCTCTGCTCATTTTCCCTGAGCTTGCCCCTTTCCTCATACTCCTTGATCAAACCCGTTCCTAAGAGGGGCTAGCAACTTGTGGCCACCCAGAAAAGCACCAACCCCAGCTTGGGACCTTAACTTTGTGTTGGAAAAGCTCACCCTGCCCCACTTCGAACCAGCTTCTTCTGCAGAGCTAAAAAATTCTCTCCTGGAAGACAAAGTTTTCCTTTTGGCCATCAATTCAGCCAGAAGAATCTCCGAGCTGCAAACAGTCATGGCTGTGGAACCCTTCATCTTCCATGCTGACAGGGTATCCCTCAGGACTTAACCCATCCATGCCCAAGGCAGTGTCCAGTGTGGCTCTTAACCAATCCATTCATTTGCCCACCTTTTTTCCTAATCCCCAGAACAAGGGGGAAAGGATCCTGCATGCTAGATGTGCACAAACAGCTTAGATTCTACCTAGATGGGACTAAATCCTTCAGAAAGTCTGCTCAATTGCTGGTTAGCTTTGCTACAGGGGCAGAAGGCAAAGCCATCTCCAAACCATTTCCAAATGGATAGCACACTGCATCCATTTCTGCTACTGACAACATGGAAAGGCTTCCTCCAAGGGAGTCAGGACTCTGCTCCACCAGAGCAGCCTCCCCCACTGCAGCTTTCCTCAGAGGAGTCCCCACCACAGGCATCCTGGAGGCTGCCACCTGGACATCTGTTCTCACTTTTACCAAACATTACCACCTGCCTCTTCTCAAATCCAGGGCAGGGTTTGCCTCTGCAGTCTTGCAGGGCATTCTAGCCAGCCCCCTAGTTTTCTTGACTGCCTCCACCCATTTCCTCAGCTTTGAGAATCAACCCAAATGTGATGACTACAGCAGTGAAACACTAGGAACATAGTACAGTTGTGTACACTTACATAAATGTCGATGTTAGTGTATTCACTGTTGCAGTCCTGGTTTCCCTCCTAGTTTCCCTCCCTCTATCCCCCCCTTTTTGTTCCTTACAAGGGACATATTGCTATTTCCTTTCTACTGGTGGGGTTCTTCCACCAGAACCTGGCTCCTGCTTGGGGGCTTCTGACAGGTTAGGACAAGAACTGATATAATGGCGTTGGCTGCCTTAATTTGTACTACTGACGACCTGACGTCAGTCCTGAAGCGACAGCAACCGATGCAGAAATACTACGCCTCTGGTGTTTGGACCGGCCGAGGGCTACCCTGGCAGTGAAAACCTTAATGTGATGACTGCAACAGTGAATACACTCAATCTACATTTATGGTAAGTGTACACAACTGTACTTTCTGAGGGATGGTGCATGCCAACGTCACTTTTATGGCCCACATTTTGCTAGCCACATCAGACGTTCCACACACCATACAGTGACTGAAATCTTTTGTCTACTGGCCGGGACGTATGGATAGCAAGAGGAGAAAACCCTTATGTAATGAATACTGCAACATGGAAGAAAAGGACATCTATGGTAAGATTTTACACAGCTTTTCTTTCCTCTCATCGGATCCCTGCAGCTCACCGTCCATGTGAATTGTTTATCTGGGTCATAGTGCAGGTTTTTCCATTAGGCCTAAAACAGGCCTTGCACAAAGCTTCATCTATCTTACAGCAGCCTAGGCCTATCTGCTCTCAAAAGCAGACCTAATAAGATTGTCTGAGGATTTGATTTCCTTTGTCATGCCCAGATGCCTGCCACCCCCATCTCCCTATTAGAGGGATAATTCACCCCTGGAGCTTCTGATTCCTTTGAATCGGAGGGTAATTTTGATAATGATTAATCCACTTTTTAAGAGGGTTCATCTTTTTCCTCCTTTGGGCATTCTGAGAAGAACCTTGCCTCACCCCCCCCCCCCTTTGAAAAGGACGTTCCTTTGGGGAAAAACTTACTTGCCCTGAGGGAGCACTTCTAATGGGAAGCTCAGGATCATCCATACTCCGTGAAGAAAGTTCTCCCTGAGTATAATCCCCTTGCCATTCTACCAGTCTTGGTGGTGATAAAATGTATTGCCTGAATTCCTCTGTACAACCAGACTCCTTTCCCCTGCCCCTTGGAAGTCTGACAGATTCTAGAGTTCTCAACTCCCACAAACACCTTAAGAACTCTGTGACATTCTGAAATTACTCCGGGGGGGGGGGCGCGCTAAGGGAGCAAAAGCTGGTACTTCCAAAAACTCTTTCCAAACCTAAGGCTCTGATTTATCTATTGGTAGACTACACATCTACCCTCGTCACGAGGGCCTTAACTGCCAATTTCATATGAAGTATTAGTTAAGGGGGGGCGCTAAGGGAGCAAAAGCTGGTACTTCCAAAAACTCTTTCCAAACCTAAGGCTCTGATTTATCTATTGGTAGACTACACATCTACCCTCGTCACGAGGGCCTTAACTGCCAATTTCATATGAAGTATTAGTTAAGCATTTTAGACCAGATGAAACAAATGCATGGGGATTGAAAATGAGGCCCTCTCAAAGGAGCTGCTGGACTTTAGCAATTCCTGCTGTCAAATAGCTAACATTCCATGCACTACGACAGTTGTCAAATACAGTTTTCTGGATGTCCCATTGGGCAGAGATTTTTCTTTGGTCCTGATCCTCTAAGGAAATGGAGGATAAGGCCTAATCCATGCACACATTTAAGGACTTTGTCCAAGTCCATCCTCCTAGTTTCAGGTGCAGTTACTCTACCAAACACTAGTCCTTTCTGGCCCCACAGTCTGTCTAGACATAGGGTATTTTGAAAGGAAAGGGACGAAAGGCAGCGCAAGTGTCCAAGATGGAAAAAATATTTCAATAGACCCAGATTGGGAGGGCAACTGTCTCAAGAACTGGACTCTTTACTCTGAATCTGTGGGCTCTGAAAATCATTCAGAGCTTTAGGTTACAAACCAGATGTTCGTGTTACCCTGCTGCAGTCATCACACTTTGCTTATCCTGTCAAGCGGTCCCGCAGTTGGCCGGAATTCCAAAGTCTTGGTCTGGCGTCGGTTGCTGTCGCTTCTTCCCTGACGTCAGTGCGCAAGGGGTATATATAATGCATCCAACGCAATTTTCTTCAGTCTGTCTTGCCGCGCGGTGCCCGAAGCAGAAGCAGTTCACAAGTGCCGGTCGGCCGACTCCTGAGATTTTCGAAGTCGAATTTCAGATCCGAAGTCTTCAATAAAGCTAAGTACCCCGTTGGGGAAACTTTTCTTGCCTCGGACCGATGTCAGAAAAAGTTAATTGTATTTCTTGTGGGAAGCAAATAACTCAAGGATTTTCATTCTTACTGCATACCTTGCCTAGGCCCAGACCACGACGTCACTGGTTGTCGTTTTTGTGCTAGGTTTAATGAGCGTACTATAAAAGACGCTTTGATTTCACACGACACTACTTCGGTAGAAAATTTAACTACACTATGCCGTCGGAGCAACCGACTACCGGCGTGCACACAAAAATGCAAGGATAAGGACAGGCAGCCTAGACCCAAGCCAGACTCAAAGGCCTCGGCTGGTCTGGTCTCCGGTCTTCAGTGAGGCTCTGACGCAGCCCCTGACTACCACAGATCTGGAACCCGAGACCGTTTTGGAGCTTTTGGCGGAGAGTACTAGGCCGACGCAGCCATTTTGTTTAGCCCGTACCGACGACACTGCTGAAAAAGATGTCGGTGCTGCAGAAACACCTTTGGTTTCTGAAGGCATCTTCAGACCGACGCTCACCATAAAAACGTATTCTAAGACTAAGACTCCTATTAAACCTAAAAAGACTGCTTCAGTCTCCAGTTCAAGGCCCCATGCCTAAGAAACAGATGCTCAAAATGGCTGAAGATTTGATCTCTAATCAGGGGTTCCCAACCCCACCCGACAAAAGGCCTAGACAAGAGTAAGATTATGCTTCCTCTGAACAAGTCTCTTTCCTCAGGCTCCTCTGAGGACTAAGATTACTCCTTCTCCCCTTATGAAGATTCTGATGCTGAGGATTCTATTCCCTCAGCTTCTCCTCCTGAAGACTACTCCTTTGGGGAAACTTTACACACTGAGGGAACATTTTCACTGGGAAGGTCAGGACTACTCTGACTCAAAGAAAAGGCTCAGTTTCTTTTGCTCCCCCAGCACAGACCACTTGCCATCCCCCCAGTTTTAGACATTGTAGATGTTTACTTAGAATCCAGTTTGAACCCAGATTCTCTGCCTCCTGCTCCAGCCAAACCTGGCAGATACTATAGAGTACCAGATTCCCACAAATTCCTTTATAAAAGCCCTGTTGCTGATCCAGAGACCATCTCCCAGGGTCCCAAAGGGGCTAAGGCTTCTATGGCTAAAAATCCTGTACCCTCTGAAAGGGACTCCAGAGCACTAGACAGGTGGGGGGGGGGGTTTACACCTCAGCCACTCTAGCTATGAGGGCACTAAATTGCCAATTTCACATGCTAAAATATCAGCAATTTCTAATGTCTCAGTTAAAACAAAAAATGAGCACACTCCCTCAACAGTCTGAATTGAAAGAAATGCAGGATCTGTTGCATGCAACTGAACAGGTGGGCAAACATACTTTACAATGTGGGTTTGATTCTTTGGAGGCTTCCTGCAGAGCAGCTGTCACTGGGTCTGTTGTACGTAGGCATGCTTGGTTAAAGGAACAAACTCTGCCTGATCATTTTAAGCAAAGCTTCTAGATGCTCCCTTACAGCAGGATGTTCTTTTTAGAGTTCAAGCAGAAGTCTTAAAGAAAATGGAGGATAAGGCAAAATCTATGCAGACTGTCGAAGATTTTCTACAGGTACAGCCCCCTCGCTTCAGCAGAAATTGGCCAACAAAAAAATTGGTCCTTTCCAGCTACTGACAGACCACAGAGGGGTAAATACAGACATCCAAGAGGCAGAGGACAATCGCAATCCCAGTACAAACCTCGACAATGGGGCACTGCAACACAGGAGGAGAAGACAGGTCCCAAACTACCAGAAGGCAAACTCAATGACTTGCACCTCATCTGGCCAAGCAACACTCTTGGCAGCCCCCTTGGGAGGAAAACTCGCACTTTTTTCAGACAACTGGCACATTGTCACAAAGGACAAATGGGTCCTAGACATAATTTCACGAGGATACAGATTCCATTTTCACACCTTGCCAATGAAAAGAGGAATGCTAAACCTGCCACAATCAATGGGCAGAGGCACAAAAACAAATTACAGCTCTCATGGACATGAGCCATTCAACTGGTACCTACTCGAGAGCAAGGCCAAGGATTTTACTCAAGACTTTCTAGTTCCCAGAAAGGACAATGCCTGGAGACCAATTCTGGACCTTTCATTTCTAAACACCTTCTTACAAGTACCCAAATTCAAGATGCTAACACTACAGCAGCTTCTTCCCATGTTGGGAAAGAAAGCATGGCTAGTAACGTTGGACCTCAGGGACATGCAGGTATGCCTCCTTATCAGACAGTTACCTCAGTTTCATTGCAGGTTCAACCCATTACCAATTCTCTGCACTGCCCTTTGGCTTATCTACTGCACCCAGGGTCTTCACAAAATGCCTGGCACCAGTAATTGCATACTGCAGAGGAATTAAAATATACCCATACCTGGACGACTGCCTCATCCGAGCAGAAAGCAAGGACATCCTCTTACAACATCTGGCTTTTGTAAAACATCATCCAAGTTGCCTGGGGTACACAGTAAACGAAAAGAAATCAAAACTAGTACCGTCATAAAATGTCATTCCTGGGTGCCAGCTTGAATACAACGGCCCAGAAGGATTATTTGACGCCAGACAAACTACAACTGACTCCATATTTCAAAACTGTGGCAACAAAGACCCAACTACCTGCAAGAAAAATTCTGCAGGCCTTGGGCCTTATGGCATCTTGCATACTACTAATACCATTTGCAAAGCTGCATATGAGGAAATTAGTGGTACCTAAAAAGCGTATGGTCTCAACTCAGCCACAGCTTGGACACAATGATCTCTCATTCCCTGCCTACAACAGGGAGTTTCTATGGTGGTCACAGGCATGTCACCTCAACAAGGGTCAGCCTTTCACCTTGCCCCCCAGCCAGGCAAACTATGACAACAGATGCTTCGGACTACGCCGGGGGGGCACACATGGCAGGACAGTGCGTTCAAGGCGTATGGACTGCAGATCAAAGGAATCTGCACATCAAAAAGAGATGCTAGCTGTACAGAATGCTCTGACCGCCTTCAAGAATCTATTACATCCAGGGCAACTTACAATAAGGACGGACAACACCACAGTAATGTGGTACATAAACAAACAAGGGGGTACACACTCCAAAGGGGGTACACACTCCTACCCTCTATGAAGGCAAGCAATGACCTTGTGGAACACAGCTCTGGCTTACCAAGTTCAGTTACAAGCTCAATTCCTCCCAGGAAAAAAGAACACATTGGCAGACTACCTCAGCAGAAACATCATGGATCCCCACGAGTGGAAATTGGATCCACAAGTATTTGCAATGTTAACTCAAAAATGGGGCCTTTCAGACCTAAACCTGTTTGCCAGTCCTCAAAACTATCAACTAACAAAGTTTTGTACAAGGACACTTCACCATCAAGCTTGGAAAGTGGACGCACTCTCATTCAGTTGGAAAAACCTGACAGTATATGCCTTCCCTCCATTGCCTCTCCTCACAAAGGTGCTTCTGAAAGTCAGAAAGGAGAGAAAACGACTGATGCTCATAGCCCCAGTCTGGCCATGCCAGCACTGGTACCCACTATTGAGGAATATGGCCCAGGGCCCACCTTGGATTTTACCACAAATTGCCCATTTGCTCACACAGCAAAACAATCAGATTCTTCACAGCCAGCTCAAAACCTTAAATCTGGCTGCATGGCAAATCACCTAAGCATCCAGCCAGCTCCTCTTTCACAAGCAGTTATGGATGTTATTCTGGAAGCTAGGAGGCCCCGCACCAGGAAGGCCTATTCGGACAAATGGAAAAGTTTTGTCCCTGGAACCAAGCTAAAGGCCAAAACACACTTCAGCCTCACATGCCTCAGATTCTACAGTATTTAACTGAGATGTTGCACAAAGGACTTTCTTTTTCTTCCATTAAAATCCATGCATCAGCTGTTTCAGCCCACTAAAACACGGATCCACCCTTATTTTCGCATCCACTTCTAAGGCAGTTCCTCAGAGGGGCAAAAAACATTAGGCCCCCCAGAAGAGCACCTACACCAACATGGAACCTCAATTTTGTTCTGGAAAAACTTGCGCTACCTCCCTTTGAACCAGCTTTCTCTGCAGATCTACAGTTTCTATCATGGAAGACTGCCCTGCTGCTAGCAATAACTTCAGCTAGAAGAATCTCAGAGCTGCAGGCACTCATGGCAGTGGAACCTTTCCTCATTTTCCATCAAGACAGAGTTTCTATACGAACTAATCCTTCCGTCATGCCTAAGGTGGTTTCCAGTGTGGCTTTAAATGAAACCATCCACTTACCCACCTTCTTCCCAAATCCACAGAGCAAAGGAGAAAGACTCCTGCATTCCTTGGACATTCACAGGCAACTTTTTTACTACTTGGATAAAACTAAGGCTTTCAGAAAATCTGACCAGCTCTTTGTATCCTATGCTACAGCTTCACAAGGGAAGGCTATATCAAAACAAACCATTTCCAAATGGATAGGACATTGCATTCGTTTTTGCTATACCCATCATGGAAAACCAGTTCCTGCTACCATTAGGCCCCACTCTACCAGGGCAACAGCTACATCTACAGCCTTCCTCAGGGGGGTTCCAACCAGGGAGATTTTGGAAGCTGCAACTTGGAGTTCAGTACACACCTTTACCAAACACCATCACTTACCACTTTACTCTAAGGCTAGAGCTGGCTTCGCCACTGCAGTTCTGAGGGGCCTTCTAGCCTCCTCTAACTCCTCCACCCATCTTTACCTTTGGGATTCTACCCAAGTGTGATAACTGCAGCAGGGTAACACGATGAACATAGTACAGTTTTGTACCTACCATAAATGTAGATGTTCGAGTGTACACCCTGCTGCAGTCCAGGTTACCCTTCCTTCATCCCCTCTGATCTAACTGGCTAAATCTCTGCAATACTTTCCTGATGTATTTGCTTATAGCTGGAGGGATTTTTTGTGCAAAAATGACTTAATTTGGTACTAATTACTGACCACCTTTTTGGGGGCACCTGACATCTGGGGCAAGAAACTGAAGAAAATGGTGTCGGATGCATTATATATACCCCTGGCGCACTGACGTCAGGGAAGAAGCGACAGCAACCGACGCCGGACCAAGACTTTGGAATTCTGGCAGACTGCGGGACCGCCTGACGACAGGATAACCAAAGTGTGATGACTGCAGCAGGGTGTACACTCTAACATCTACATTTATGGTAGGTACAAAACTTTACTTTCAAACAGCCCTTAATGCATTCAGGCTACCGATGTATTCCTGCAAGCCAGAAGGCAGAGTCTTTAAAACCAAATACAGCTTCTGTACACCCAAAGCTGGATGAAACGTATACCAACCTCTCTGCAAGGACAGTTTTTACACCAAGCTTTTCCTTGTTACCTGAAAAGGTACCTGGAGGCCATTTCTAGACCTGGCAAGGCTGAACTGATTCTTGCAGTTCCCGAAATTCAATATGCTAACTCTACAAAACTACTGCCAATGATCTCCCCAACACCTTTATGGTAACCTTAGATCTAGGAGAACTAGGAGTCCTGGTGAAGACAATACAATGAATGGGGGGGTGGCTCACTCTAACCCCATTTGCTTATCCATGGACCTTTGAGAAACAAACTCCCTAGGCCTGCACCTCATGAGTGTCTACCAGGAGAAAACTAATCAACTAGCATATCACTTCAGCAAGAAGCCTGACAGACCACCATGAGTGGCAACTGGTATTGGGAAGTTTTTCTCAACATATTCAAAGAATGGGATGGACCACAGATGTACCTTTGTCACCAAAGGAAGTACTCACTTGGGAAAAGTTTTTTGCTCCAAGAACAAAACTAGGTCAATCTGGAAGACAGATGCCTTTGCCTTCCTGTGGGTAGACCTGTTCCTTGTATGCCTTCCCAGAATACCTTTGCTCACCAGGGTGTAATGCTGAAAATAAGGGAAGGGCCAGTGGTCATTCTAATGGCCACAGATTGGCCAAGGTAGCTTTGTTCCCTCCTATTGCTTAATATTGCCAACAGGGGAACATGTCTGCTGCCACAGAGTGCCCCTGTTAATGCACAAGGACACCATATATCCTGTCCTGCGCACGCTCAGATTGACAGTGTATGACACTTTGAACCCATGAAAGGGGTTACTCCTCAACAGAAGGGTTCTGCAATTCTAAAATAAGCCAGGAGATATTGCACTGGAAAAATCTTACTCTGCCAAATGGAAAAGATTCATTATATGCTGCAAACAAAAAGGGAAAAGCCCTTTGCAAGCTCAGATCCCTTTGATCGTGTTATACTTTTCAAGCCTTTTTGAGAAAGGACAGTCCTACTCTAAAATCCACGTTTCAGCTGTTTCTGCGTATCTCCTCCCAGAACAGCCCATACACACCCCTGGGACCTCAAGTTTAATTCTGGAGAAGTTCATCCCTCCTACCTTTCGAGCCAGGTCCTTCTGCAGATAAATTTCTTACCAGGAAGACAGCTTCCTTACTAGCCATTATTTCAGATGCCCTGTTCACATGTTGCAATATTCATAACGGTAGGGAGGTTGCTGCCTACAGTGCCGACATCCGGCCAGTATACTTGAGTCATGTGACATCCTGTGCCAGGGCCATAAACCGACCTAGGGTATAAGTGTCTGCACGTACACTACAGAATTTTTCTGCCGCAGTGAGTCTGATGCCAGTTTGAAAAGCAGATCCCTATTTCAGACTACCGCTACAGATAAGTACCCTGTGTGGTTTTCATTGTGTTTGGTTTTTGCTAATACATACATGTCTACTAGAAAGGGAAGTCTGCTTGTGGGAGACTTAATTCCTCACAAGGACTCGCATAAGTGCATATTCTGTGGCGAGGCCCACTATCATATGTCCTGCCCTTTTTGCAAATCATTCTTTCCAAAAACCCTTTGCAGCTGTCCGGCCACGCTTAAACTTGGAAAATCAAAGGCTCCAACGTCTCACGCTTGCTACAGAGGCAGTAGGCCCATTCGCAAGGCCAAGAAAACCAGGCTCTATTCCTATGCTGTGCCTCAGGTGTCGGGAGATTCATGATATGAAAGCCCGGGATCTCTTCAGACCCCAGTTTCCTTACTAGGCCCAAGAACCCCAATGGAAGCTGGACTGGGGGAAACCTTGAGCAAGTCTGCTGAGACAAATCAGCCATCAGATTCTGATGGCTGAAGGGAACCGCGTCTCAGTCGGAGGAGCATGTTCTTGTTCCTCCATCCACCCAGATGTTAGCTCTTTGTCTACTCCAATGAAGAGAGAACAAAGTAAGACGCACAAAAACACAACCTGCCCCAGGTTGGGAAGTGTTCCTTCAAAGCCTGTTTAAGGCATTCCAGGCCCTACAAGACACACCAGCAACTGACTGATGTCCTATTCCTATGTGTAGTATTCTAGTTGTGGATTTCCTGTCCTCAAGCGACTCGTACGTCTGCTCTTTATACAAAAACTTTAGCTTGGTTGTTGCAGCTGTGTGGGATGTCACACTTTAAGGCCATAAACCAGGGTCCTTAAATGTAACGTCTGCACACAGTCCTCAACTTTTCAGCCACAGACAACTCATCGTGTTCGCTCCTCGTCAGACATCTCAGTAAAGCTAAGTAACCCATTGGGTTTTGATTTTTTTCATGTCAGATTATTGCCCATGATAGGTGTTTTTTGCTTAGGCCGGGAGCATGACCATTCCACTTGCTCCGTTTGTCAATTCTTTGTGCTGAAGACCCTATGCAGCCGTCTGGCCGCACTAAACCTCTACTTAAGACCAGTGCCTTAAGCGGTTAGCCTAAGAACGGATCCTGCCTCTGAGACTACATCAGAACCACCTCTTAAGAAGCCCAAGCTTCCTAGGCCTTCTTGGCCTGCTTCGATACCAGCCAGCTGGTGATTTTTAGGAGCTGAGGGGCACCTGGTGGATCAGTTTACTTCACTGACTACCTTTGGGGAAGCAGTTTCTCAGCCGACTGCCGGCATGTCCACGGAGCCTACCCAGGCACAGACTACCATTGTGGTCGAGGGGGAACCAGAATCTGTGGTGCTTCTGACCGGGATCCAAACTTCTGATATGGTTCCTACTAAGCCTGATTCCAGGCCGGTTCCTACGTCACCCGGCTAAAAACGGAAAACCATGCCTCCTCCACTGCAGGCGGCCTACCAGATTGGCAGTACTTCACTTCTTCCCTGATGCAGGCCTTCAGCCTCATCCCCCACTACTCTACCTTTGCTCAGCCCTAGGCCTGCTTTAGCCTCTTCCCGCCCCCATGACATCTCAGGTTAGGGAGGAAGAGCATGATACTTTTCCTCCTCAGGGGGACTCCATAGCTTACACCCCCCTCAGGGGGACTCCATAGCTTACACCCCCCAAATTGCATTTCCACAGGAGTATTATTCTCCTGATGAATCTATTGAGGGGGATTCACCCCCGAGGATATTACCTTTTGAGACCATCGCCAAGATGAAAGACCATTTTAAATGCGACACCTCACAAATGACCAACACCCAAAAGACGTACTTGCTTCCCCCCTCCTCACTCCTACCCACTGGTAGACAGCAACTCTATGGATAAGATTGGTAATAAGTTATACACCTCTACATTTGGCTTTCAGAGCCATTGACTATATCAGATGCACATGATAAAGTACGCTCTGGACTTGGTCTCTCAAGCCTCCTCCATGCTGGCTTCTATCCCTGACAGCCCCATTAAGGCTGACATCCCCTCCAAACTTTCTCTGGCTACACAAGTAGCCAGACACTCTAGATGCAGCTATGATGCTGCAGAAGCATCTGCTCGCTCTGCAGCATCTGCTCGCTCTGCAGCATCTGCTTCTGTTCTCAGGTGATACTCCTGAATGAAACTTCAGAATCTCCCAGAAGACTTCAAGATCTTGGAAGCCCCCTTGGATCACAATTTCCTTTTTGGAAAACAATCTGCAGATCTCAAAGAATCTGCAAGAAGAACGTAAGGTAATTGCAGAACATAAAACATTTACTGGTGTCTCCCAATTCCCAAATACTACAGAAACTACCCTGCTAAAGCCACTTTTTTATAAGGCAAAACCCTACTCAGACTAGTACTTCCTCTTCCAGACCTAGAAGAGGTGCAAGAACCACCACATCCAGACCTGCTGCCCTGCATCCTCAGCCCAGATGGCCCTTTCAGGACAGAGGCCCCAACAATGTATGACTAACCACAGACCAGTGGGTACTATCCATAATCCAAAAAGGATATTTCCCCTCCTGGAAAGAAACACCACCCAGGAGAGGCATCCCACACCCCCCAAAAAACAGCTACATTTCCTTCCACAGGTTTTGACAGACTTGGTGAAGCTAGGTACCATAGAACCTGTCCCCTCAGGACAGGAAGGAAAAGGTTTCTACTCCGTTCTCTTCCTGGTCCCCAAGAAAGACTGCCCTTGGAGACTCATCTTGGACCTCTCCTTCCTAAATCTGTACCTTCAGGTGCCCACCTTCAAAATGCTGTTACTTTCCACCCTGCTACCTCTTATACCAGTCAAGGCTTTCATGGCCACCTTGGACCTAAAAGAGGCATACCTACACATACCCATCAGGGCTTCCCACAGAAGATTCCTGTGTTTCTCTGGACCCTTTCATTTCCAATTTACTGCTTTGCTCTTTGGTTAACAAAATGCCTAGCCCTGGCCATTGCCTTCTGCAGAATTCAGGGAGTTCAGATTTTACCCCTATCTGGACAACATCCTAATACTGGCAGTGTCAAAAGATACCCTCAAATCGTATGCACTTCATGTCCTTTCTGCAGAATCTAGGGATGTTCTTCGTGTTTCACTGCAGTTGCTACATTTGGGTTATCTGCTTGCAGGTAGCCCTCAGTCGTCCTGATGGTCAGTCTTGGGTCCTGCATCAGTTGCTGTTTCATCTTCCATGATGTCAGGTAGTCGGGGGTATAAAGCATGCAGCCAACGCCATTACAATCAGTCTTTCTTGCCATGCGGTGCCCGAAGCAGAAGCAGTTTGCAAGTGCAGGTCAGCAAACTCCTGAAATTTTCGAGTTTCAGATCCGAAGTCTTTAAGCCAAGTACCCCCTTTGGGGAACCTTTTTCTTGCTCTAAACCGATGTCTGTAAATGTTAATTGTATTTCTTGTGGAAAGCAAATATCTCACTTTTCATTCGAACTGCATTCCTTGCTTAGGCCCAGACCACGACTTACCTTGCTGTTGGTTTTGTGCCTTAATCAAACCTCGAACTATTTGTCTGTTCATTTTCGCAACTAAATATTTTGGTACTTTGTTCAGTTATCCATAAATGGCTATGGTAAGCCACCCGACTACGGACATTCTGAAAAAAATGCAAAGATAGACCGCATAGGTCCAAAGTTGCGGACGACACTTCTCCTAAGCTAGTCGCCAGTTTGCCGGTACTCGGTGAGGTGCTTTCGCAGCCCCTGATACCCTGCTACTTCAGATTCGCAAGCCTGTACTGAGACCCATTCGGAGTCCGGTATGCAGCAAGATGCTTCTTCGACTGTGGAACCTGTGGATGTCTGTACCTTGGATGGGTCCGGAGCCGCTGTGCAGGCACCAGCTTTTGGGGGTGTATTCAGGCCTACTGACTTGCATATTAAACAGATGCCATCTTCTAGGCCTAAAACTCGAACCATGCCTAAGAAACTTGATGCCCGGACCGCATGGTCAGGCCTCTTTGCCTAAAAAACAAACAATGGCTGAAGACCTTACTTTAATCAGGGGAAGACAACCTTCCCCCTCTGAGACCTAGGACTGAAGTTGCTTATGATACTTCTGACCAGGATTCTGAAATTTGTCTCCTCTGACCTGGATTTACCCTTATCTACCTATGAGAATTCTGATGCAGAGGACTCTCTTCCCTCTGCTTCTCCCCCAGAGGATTTTTCCTTTGAAACTTTGCATACTCGTAGGGAGCATTTTCCCTGGGAAAGCCAGGATTAGTCTGATTCTAAAAAGAGGGTTAGAGATTTTACTCCTGCTCCAACACAGGCCTTAAGCTATGCCTCCTGTTTTGGACATTGTTGACTATGCCTTTTCGGAATCTAGCTTGGCCCCGGACTACCTACTGCTCCCAGAAAACCTGATAGATATTACAGAGTTCCTGATTCTCAAGTTCCTTTTAAAAATCCTACTGCAGATCCTGAAACCATTTCACAGGGACCGAAGGGCTTTAAGGCTACTACTGCCAAAAATCCTACTCCCTCTGATAGCGATTCCAGGGCCCTGGGTAGATGGGGTAAGAAGGTATACACCTCTGCAACCTTGGCCATCAGGGCCTTAAATTGCCAGTTTCATATGTATAAGTAGCATATTATTGGATTGCTTAAACAGAAAATGGTGTTGATTCCTGATTGTGCTGAAAATAAGAATTTAATGCATTCTGCTGAACAGGTTGGAAAACATACTTTGCAGTGTGGTTTTGATTCACTGGAGGCATCTTGCAGGGCTGCTGTCACCGGGTCTGTACTTAGAAGGCATGCTTGGCTTAAGGAGCAATCTTTGCCAGATCATGGTAAAATGAAATTGCTGGATTGAATCGGGACTGCCTGTTGGCGACAAGCAGAAGTTCTTAAAAAGATGGAGGAAAAAGCTAAATTTATGCAAACTGTTAGATTTTTTTTTTACAAGTGCAGCCTCCTAGATTTAGTAGGTATTGGCCCTCAAACTGGTCCTTTCCTGCCTCTTCCAGGCCTTCTCAGTTCAAACCCAGAACCAGCAGAACACCCAGGCTTCAGTGCCAGGGTACGCACAGGACTTGGCATTGGGGTGCTCCCACTTCCAAATCAGGGAGTAGTAAGACTCCCCCCATGGTAAGCTGTCTCAATTACTTACTTTTAAAACTTCTAAGCACTTCTCAACTGTTCCTTTAGGGGAGAAGATTGCTCTGCAAGCAAAAAACTGGGAACTCATTACCCAGGACAACTGGGTTTTAAACAGTTTCCGAAGGATACAGACTTCACTTCCACACGATACCAACCCCAAACTGTTAAGGTCTACCCCCAAATCAGTGGGCAGAGGCTCAAAAGCAAGTACACTCAAGATTAAAGGCTATTCAGATTGTACCAGAAGAGGGAAAGGGACAAGGTTTCTAAAAGATTTTTCCTGGTACTCAGAAGACAACTCATGGCATCCTATCCTGGACCTGTCTATCCTAAACACCTTTTTGGTGATTCCAAAATTCAAGATGCTAAGTTTTCACCAGTTGCTTCCCATGATAGGCAAAGATGCCTGGTTGGCAAAAGGAAGCCTACCTGCACATCCCAATCAGGGAATCTTGCAATAAATACCTACACTTCAAAGCAGGCTGCATGCACTATCAGTTCTCTGCACTGCCCTTTGGCTTATCTACTGCGCCCAGGGTATTCACAAAGTGCCTAGCTCCAGTCATTGCATTTTGCAGGCAAAGAAATATTCAAATCTGAAGTAGTTGACTTCATTCGTTCTGCACATGTGGGTATATGGATCCGATTTTGATCCGAGCTGGCAAAACTTTTCAAGCATCTCCTCCATGCTCCTCCCTTACCTATATACATCACTTCCTCCTATCTATCCCCAGATCTCGTTTGCCGCTCTGTCAGCATCGTGGTCTCTGAGCTCTAAGCAAGGTGGTAAGGTTTTTGTTTTTTTGTGATAGTTGAGTGTGAATACCTTTCCCTTTTATTCCTCCCTTCGCATTCTGTCATGTTAGTTGTAAGTGTTTTTTGCTTGTGATGCTGGTTTCCCGCCTAGGCCCAATCCATGTTAGTGTGTGTGGGCTTAGGGCCTTTACTGTTTCTATTATGGCTGAACAGCCTAAGGTTCTTTTAAAGTGCACAGTGTGTGGTCACAAGCTCTCACCAGCTGATGGCCACACTGTGTTCTATGTTTAGGGGTCGCCCATCTGTCTGCATCTTGCAACATTTGTTCAGGCTTTAACCCTAGGGCTTTGAAGGATCACCGGGCTAAGCTTGTGGCTAAGGGTCTGCTACCTGCTTCTGCCCTAGAGTCTGCCTCTGTTTCCTCCCCAGCCAGTGACACTGTCCTCCCGCCAGGCCTGCTTCTTCGGAGTCGTCCCAGAGAGGTAGGGACAGAAGGGATAAGGAGAGGCGCCACAAGGAGAGGGACAGGCCCAGAAAAAGATCACCAGACAGGGAGTCTTTCTCCAGCCCCTCTTCAAAGGCACCCAGGTCTCGTTCTCCTCTGCTCTGCTCTCCCCGTTTCTCGACTGAGCCATCTGAGCCGAGGCACTCCCCTCATCCGGCCCAGACCAGAGTCTGTCGCTTCCTCCAGTTCGATTCGGAGTGTCTCCGACCTGGTTATGGGCAGGCTAATGAGGAGGTTCATCCAGAACCAGTTTCAGATGGGGGTCTTGCCAGGGCCCTCTCCAATTGGGGAGGTTCCTCCTTTTTCAACTGTTCCACCCTATTGCTCCTTCCCCGACCCGACACTTCGGGGTTATCGGGTCAGAGACCTTTCGGAGCTGTTGGGTCGGCACCGATGGTTCTAGTTTCCTCCGCCAGCTGTCACCTTGAGTTCCTCGGAGCCAATCTCTGATCCAGGAGAGTCTTAGAGCTGTGGTCGGGGACTGGGACCCAAGGGTCGAGATCTCTCTTTCGGATCCCATCTTCTGTGCCCGGACTACCCCTCCGTCTGCTCAGATTCCTGCTTTGGTGCTGGGGAGAGCCTCTTCCTTGCGTTCTACGGAGGTGTACTCTCCATCAGCGTTCGAGGCAGTGGAAAGGGTTCTCTCCCAGGGGTCGAGACCACAGCTCACCTACTCTGATCCTACCCAGACCCCTCTGATTTTGGATTCTGCTCCCATTACCCTGTCTCAGGGACAGCCCCGTGCCAAAGCAACCCCAGGTTGTTCCCCTCAGGGAACCCCCGGAGGCTTACGAATCCTCTCCAGAGAGTCCCACTAGTGAGGAACCTCATAAGCGCAAGTGTAAGGGGAGATGCTTGGACTCCCGAGTCCATTTCCACTGATACGGACTTGGATGATGGAGAGGGTTCACCCAGATCACCTTCAGAGGACATCTCATTTGGAGACATTATGGAGATCCTCAGCCAAAAAGGAGGTTGGTCAGCCCCCAAAACCCTCTGCGGATGAGTCCGTATTCCTGGAGGCCTTTGGCGCGGGCCCATCTACTTCCTGGGTCTCCCCTCCAGTGAACCCTTTGGTGGACCTAATCACCACTAGGACATGGAAGGATCCTGACACCGCAGAGCCTATACCCAAAAGGCCAGACTATTCTTTCCCCGCCGTCAGATAGGCAGGCATGGTCCAAAGGAGCCCCAGTAGACACTTTTGTGGTTGCAGCTGCCACAAAGAAGGAACTGGCAGGAGAGTTCCTCTGTTAATCCACCAGACAGAGTCCAGGTCGAGGGATCGTTTCTGGAAGCGCATGTACTCATCAGCGACACTTTATTTGTGTGCTGAGTTACTTGGCACATGTTATCTGACTGCAGCGACACCTTATATCGGAACTGAGTCTCCCCCGGAGCCTGTCACAACAGGACAAGCAGTCTTTCACTGTGAAGATGACTACACTGAAATCAGTGACAAATATTCTATGCGTCTCCTTTCTCATGCTATGGAGGGAGCTGCTAGAGCTGCTGGTACAGGCGTTGCCTTGAGGAGTCGCGTCTGGATCAGGCTGTGTCAATTTGCGGACCCCTTTAAGGTGTCTTTCATCAACTCCCCTTTTGATGGATCATCCCTTTTTGAGGGCAGTGCTTTTAGTGTTGAGAGCCTTCCACCCTGTCCTACCTCCGGGGACGGTAGCCATTCAGACAGACATGTCTGTAGTCTGGTATGTTAACAAACAGGGAGGGACCCGATCCTACCACCTTTGTCGCAAGGCCATGAGGGTTTGGGAGTGAGCCATATCCACCAGCTGGTTTCTCATAGCAACGCACATCCCAAGACGCTCCAACATTCTAGCGGACAGTCTCAGCAGGGCAATCCTTCTGCCTTACGAGTGGTCTCTGAAACAATCGGTGGTGGAAAAGATCTTCCGTGTTTGGTGTCAAGCTTGCTGCGATCTCTTCGCATCTCCTTCCAACGCGAAGTGCAGCAACTTCTTCGCTCTGATCCCCCCCCCCCGCCCCCTCTGGGGGATGTCCCCAGGGACACTCTAGTCCATGTTTGGCCTCCTGGGCTACTGTATGCTGATCTATTCCCAAGTTCCTTCAGAGAGCTTGCCGGCTACAGTGCAGAGTCATTCTCATAGCTCCCTTCTGACCGCGTCAAGTGTGGTTTCCCTTCCTATGGTCTCACCTGTTGGCTCCTCCATGGACTCTAGATCAATGCCCGGATCTGATTTCTCACCCATCGGGCTTGCCCCTGCCCAACCTGGACAGTCTCAAACTGACTGCATGGCTGCTTCAGTTCCCATGATCATTAGGACTCCTGGACTTTCGTCCCCTGTTAAGAATATTCTGGTAGCTTCTCTTAAAGCCTCTACTAGGAAACTCTACAGCAGCAAGTGGAGATGTTTGTGTTTGGGCCTCTCAGCATAATCTGAACCAGTTTACTGCCCCTGTTCCAGTCATTCAGGGTTTTCTGGACGATCTTTTTTGAGAAGGCGCAAGTGCTTCTACCATCAAGGTTCAGCTGGCTGCCATCTCTAATTTTCATGTAGGTGAAAATAAGGTTGCTCTGGCTTCTGCCAAATTGTGTGAAGCTTTCCTGAAGGGCACTTTTTTATTGCGACCACCAGTTAAACGGTGCCCCCCCTGGGATTTGACTTTAGTCCTTCAGGCTTTGACCTCTTCCCCCCTTCGAGCCAGCCGGTTCAATTCTGATAGTTTGTCGTGGAAGACTGCCTTCTTGGTCGCAATCACGTCAGCCAAGAGAGTTTGAGTTGCAGGCCTTATCCTCCTTGCCCCCCTATTTGGTTTTCCACAAGGCTAGGGATGTGCTGCAGTCATTACACTTGGGTTATTCTGCCGTCAGGCGGTCCCGCAGTTGGCCAGAGGTCCAAGGTCTTGGTCCGGTGTCTGTTGTCGCTTCCTCCCTGACGTCAGCGTGACAGGGGTGTATAAGATGCAGCAGACGCCATTTTCTTCAGTCTTTCTTGCAGCGCAGTGCCCGAAGCAAATGCAGTTCGCAAGTGCCAGTTGGTAGTCTCCTGAGATTTTCATTCCGAATCCAGAACCAAAGTCTTCTACAAAGCTAAGTACCCCGTTGGGGAAACTTTTTCTTGCCTCAGACCGATGTCCGTAAAAGTTAACTGTATTTCTTGTGGGAAACACATACCTCAAGGATTTCCATTCCTACTGTATCCCATGCCTAGGTCCTGACCACGACGTTACTGGTTGTCTGTTTTGCGCTAGGTTTAACAAGCGCACTATTAAACGTCTGTTTGATTTTGCCCGACTTTATTTTGATAGAAAATTCAATTATACCATGCTGTCGGAACTTCCGACCGAAATACACAAAAAGCGCAAAGACAAGGATAGGCCTCTGAGGCCCAAAACTGACGACAAAGCCTCTTCTAGGCCAGTCACTGGTTCTCCAATTTTCAGCGAGGCGCCTTTGCAGCCCCTGACGACCGATTCTCTAGAACCACAAGCCGCCTCTGACTCCCACGTGGAGATGGCAGGGCCTTCGGATGCCCAAGCTCTTCAGCCTACCGAGACTAACCTTTCAGAGGGATCCGAAGTAGCTGAGCAACCCACAGCTACAGAGGGTGTCTTCAGACCTACTCAGTTAAGCATTAAACCCTCCGCTAAGTCTAAGCCTCCTATAAAGTCAAAGAAACAAATACAGCATTCTCCAGGACGGGCCTCCATGCCTAAAAAATGCTCAAAATGGCCGAAGACCTAATTACTCTGATCAGGGGGGTCCCATCCCCCTCCTGATAAAAGGCCTAGACAGGATGCAGACTGACTCATCCGACCAGGTGTCCATCTCTTCTGATTCATCCTCAGACCTAGGATACTCTTTACCCCCTTATGAGGATTCTGATGCTGAGGAATCAGTTCCATCAGCCTCACAGCCTGAGGACTACTCCTTTGGGGAAACCCTACATACCACGAGGGAGCATTTCCACTGGGGAGGCCAGGATTACTCAGAATCCAAGAAAAGGCTCAGACTTCCTTTTATTACCTCAGCACAGACCCCCTTGCTCTTCCGCCAGTGTTAGATATTGTGGATGATGTGTATACTGAGTCCAGCTTAAATCCTGATTCCTTACCTCCAGCCCCTCTTAAACCTGACAGATACTACAGAGTCCCTGACTCTCACAAATTTCTGTATAAAAGCCCTGTCGCTGACCCTGAAACTATTTCTCAGGGACCCAAAGGAGTTAAGGCCTCAGCCAAGAATCCAGTTCCCTCTGGCAGAGATTCCAGAGCATTAGACATTTGGGGAAATAAAGTGTATACGTCTGCAACTTTAACAATGAGAGCCTTAAATTGCCAGTTTCACATGCTAAAATATAAGCAATTTTTACCGTCTCAAAACAAAAAATGCTTCCAGAATCAGATCTTCCTAATTTTAAAGAAATGCAGGATTTATTGCATGCAGCTGAAAAAGTGGGAGTATACTTTGCAATGTGGTTTTGATTCTCTAGAGGCCTCCTGCAGAGCAGCACTTACAGGCTCTGTCATTAGAAGACATGCTTGGTTAAAAGAACATAGTTACCAGATCATGTTAAAGCAAAATTATTGGATGCACCCTTGCAGCAGGATGTGTTTGGAGTTGAGGCAGAAGAGGTATTAAAGAAAATGGAGGATAAGGCAAAATCTATGCAAACGGTGAAGGATTTCTTACAGGTTCAGCCTCCTAGATTTAGCAGAAACTGGCCAACTAAGAATTGGTTCTTTCCAATTAGAGAGACTTCAAAGGGGAAGATACAGACGTCCAAGAGGTAGAGATCAAACACAAGGTCCTTACAGGCCTCGACAATGGGTTGCATCAGGCCAGAAAGAAGGGGAAGACAGGACACAACCATATAAAAAGCATCTCCAATGACTTCCCACTACAGCTGCCAAACAAATCCTTCTTGGCAGCACCCTTGGAAGGAAAACTGGCACTCTTCTACCACAATTGGCAAATGATCAAAGACAAATGGGTTCTCAACATTGTATTTCAAGGTTACAGGTTCCACTTTCTCACACTGCCAATGTTAAAAGGAATGCCAAGTCTGCCACCAAATCAATGGGCAGAGGCTCAAAAACAAATTGCAGCACGCATGGATATGAGAACTATTCAAAAGGTACCATCACAGGAGCAAAGACAAGGATATTACTCAAGACTCTTTCTGGTTCCCAGAAAGGGCAAAGCCTGGAGGCCCATTCTGGGTCTTTCATCTCTAAACACTTACCTGGATGTTCCGAAATTCAAAATGTTGACATTACAGCAGCTTCTTCCTATGCTGGGCATGAAAGCTTGGCTCGTGACTTTGGACCTCAGAGGCATACCTGCATGTCCCTATCAGACAAAACTGCAGAAGATGCCTCATATTCATAGCTGGTTCAATGCACTACCAATTCTCTGCACTGCCCTTTGGCTTATCTACTGCGCCCAGGGTTTTCACAAAGTGCCTGGCACCAGTAATTGCATTTTGCAGACAAAGGAATTCAAATTTATCCGTACCTGGATGACTGCCTAATTCAAGCAGAGAGCAAGGACATTCTTCTAAAGCATCTGGCGTTTGTCAAAAAGTTAAGTTGCCTGGGGTGCACAGTAAACGAAAAGAAATCAAAACTAGTGCCCTCATATATTCCTGGGTGCCAGCTTGAACACAACGGCCCAGATGGCTTATCTCACGCCAGACAAACAAGGACTGCTGACTCAATACTTTCAATTGATGGCAACAAAGACCCGGCTCCCTGCAAGAAAAATTCTGCAGGCCTTGGGTTGCATGGCATCCTGCATACTACTAATTCCATATGCCAGACTACATATGAGGAAACTACAATGTTACCTAAAGAATGTATGGTCTCAACACTGTCAAAGTTTATAAACAGTTATACCACTAATCCCTTGCCTTCAGCAGGAGTTTCAGTGGTGGGCTCAAGCTTGTCACCTCAAGGGACAGCCTTTTACACAACCCACAGCCAGGCAAACACTGACATCTGATGCATCGGATTACGCCTGGGGGAGCACACATGGCAGGCAAATGTATTCAGAGCACGTGGACCGCAGAACAAAGGCATCTTCACATCAATCAAAAAGAGATGCTAGCTGTACAAAATGCACTTATAGCTTTCAAGGACCTGCTGCATCCAGGACAACTACTAAAGACAGACAACACCACAGTTGTGGTACATAAACAAGCAAGGGGGCACTCACTCCTACCCCCTATGCAAACAAGCTATGACCTTATGGAACACAGCTATAAACCTTCAAGTTCATCTGCAAGCGCAATTCCTGCCAGGAGAGAGAAACACACTGGCAGACGACTTGAGCAAAAACATCATGGATCCCCACGAATGGGAGTTGAATCCACAAATATTCAGAATGATAACACAGAAATGGTGGAGCCCGGACATCTGTTTGCATCCCCAATAAACTGCCAGCTACAAAAATTCTGCACAAGGAGTTACCATCCACAAGCATGGAAAGTGGATGCCCCCTCATTCAGCTGGGAGAACCTACAAGTATATGCTTTCCCACCACTACCTCTCCTGCTGAAGGTACTCATAAAAGCCAGGCTGGAAGAGCCAAAGATCATCCTGATTGCACCAGACTGGCCACGCCAGCACTGGTACCCAATCTTAAGGAGCTTAGCACAAGAACCACCCTGGATTTTGCCTCAAATCCCACATATGCTGACTCAGCACAACAAACAAATACTACACAGCCAGCTAAAGACCTTGAACCTAGCAGTGCATGGAAGATTCCTTAGTCAAGCAAGCAATGCCTCTCTCCAAAGCTGTTATGGATGTCATTCTGGAGGCCAGAAGGCCTAGTACCAAGAAAGCCTATTCGGATAAATGGAAGAGATTCTGTGCCTGGAACAAAGCTCACAGCCTTGACCCTCTTGTCCCAAACATTCCCCCGATACTACAATACTTAACTGAGATGCTGGACAAAAGACTCTCCTTCTCATCCATCAAGATCCACGCCTCTGCCATCTCTGATCATTACAACACGGATCCACCAATTTTCTCTAATCCTCTGTTAAAACTACCTCAGAGGGGCTAAAAACATGACTGCCCCGTAGAGCACCTACTCCAATGTGGGACCACAACTTTGTTATGGAGAAGCTAACTTTACCTCCTTTTGAGCCAGCCAACACAGCAGAATTAAATCTCTTGGAAAACTGCTCTGCTCCTGGCAGTAACATCAGCATGAAGAGTTTCAGAATTACAGGCACTAATGGCAGTGGAACCTTTCCTCATTTTCCACCAGGACAGGGTGTCTTTACGAACTAACCCTACTTTTATGCCAAAGGTGGTATCCAGTGTGGCTCTAAACCAAACTATTCACCTGCCAACTTTTTATCCTAAACCACAGAATAAAGGGGAGATACTACTGCACTCTTTGGACATTCACAGGCAATTGGGCTTCTACTTGGACAAAACCAAAGCTTTCAGAAAATCTGAGCAATTATTGGTAGCATATGCTGCAGGAGCACAGGGAAAAGCCATTTCAAAACAACTATTTCAAGATGGATAGGACATTGTATGCATTTCTGCTACACATACCATGGAAAACCTGTACCTAGCAGCATTAGATCTCACTCCACCAGGGCAACAGCCACTTCAACTGCCTACCTCAGAGGAGTACCTACCAAGGATATTTTGGAAGCAGCAACTTGGAGTGTTGTACACACCTTCACTAAGCATTACCATCTGCCTCTGTACTCTAAATCCAGAGCTGGCTTCGCCACTGCAGTGCTGCAGGTTCTTATAGCCACCCCTAATGCCTTATAGGACCAGCCACCCTTCCTCAGCTTTGGGCTTCTACCGAAGTGTAATGACTGCAGCAGTGTAACACGATGAACATAGTACAGTTTTGTACCTACCATAAATGTAGATGTTAAGAGTGTAGACACTGCTGCAGTCCAGGTTACCCTCCCTCCTTCCCCTCTTAATGGCTGGTACATACCTATGTCTTCTACCCTTACTACCTCTGGGGAGAATTTGCCGGTAGCTGTAAGTTATTTTTTGCTTTTATGTATGTTTTATTAGCAATTGGAATTGCCTACATATTTAGAGGCACCTGACATCTAGGGCAAGAGAAACTGAAGAAAATGGCGTCTGCTGCATCTTGTATACCCCTGTCCCACTGATGTCAGGGAGGAGGCGACAGCAGCCGACGCTGGACCAAGAATTTGGAACTCTGGCAGACTGCGGGACCGCCTGATGGCAGGATAACCCAAATGTAATGACTGCAGCAGTGTCTACACTCGTACATCTACACTCGTACATCTACATTTGTGGTAGGTACAAAACTGTACCTATCATAAATGTAGATGTTCATCGTGTTACACTGCTCTGCAGTCATCACTCTTGAGTTATGCCGTCAGGCGGTCCCGCAGTCTGCCCGAGTTGGTCTTGGCCGGCCTCGGTTGCTGTCGCTTCTTCCCTGACGTCAGTGTGCCAGGGGCATATAAGATGCATCAGACGCCATTTTCTTCAGTCTTTCTTGCCGCACGGTGCCCGAAGCAGAAGCAGTTCACAAGTGCTGGTCGGCCGACTCCTCAGAATTTCAAATAGATTTTCAGACCGAAGTCTTCATAAAGCTAAGTACCCTGTTGAACCTTTTCTTGCCTCAGTCCGATGTCAGAAAAAGTTAACAATTGCATTTCTTGTGGGAAGCAAATACCTCATAAGGACTTTCATTCTTATTGTATTCCTTGCCTAGGCCCAGACCACAACGTCACAGGTTGTCGGTTTTGTGTAAGGTTTAATAAACGAACTATTAAACATCTGTTTGATTTCGCCCGACATTATTTTGGTAGGAAATTGAATTATACCATGCCGTCGGAGCTACCGATGACCAGAATGCATAAAAAACGCAAAGCTAAGGACAGGCAGCCGAAATCCAAACCGGACTCCGAGGCCTCTTCTAGGCCAGTCGCCGGTTCTCCGGTTTTCAGTGAGGTGCCTACGCAACCCCTGACTACCGCTGATTTAGAACCCCAGGCGACATCCGATTTACAAGCGAAGATTACTGTGCCTCCACTACCTTTACCTTTGGGCCCTTCTGACTCCATGCCTGCAGTTGAAACGCCTTCAGTTGCTGAAGGTGTCTTCAGACCGACTACACTCACTATTTAATCCTATGCAAAACAGAAAACTCCATTCAAAACAGACGACTGCACAGCACTCTCCAGTACAAGGCCGCATGCCTAGGAAACAGATGCTTAAGATGGCTGAAGACTTAATTACCGTAATCAGGGGTTCCCATCCCCCTCCTGATAAAAGGCCAAGGCAGGAGGAGGACTACGCTTCCTCTGACCAGGTTTCAATTTCCTCAGACTCTTCTGAGGAACAGGAATTTTCCTTTCCCCCTTATGAATATTCTGATGCTGAAGAGTCTATCCCTTCTGCATCTCCCCCAGAAGACTACTCTTTTGGGGAAACCTTACATACTATGAGGGAACATTTCCACTGGGAAGGCCAGGATTACTCTGATTCTAAGAAAAGGCTCCGAGAGTTCCTTTTACTACCCCAGCACAGACCACTTGCAGTTCCAGCTGTTAGACATTGTGGATGATTATTCAGAATCTAGCCTTAACCCAGATTCACTACCTCCTGCACTAGCCAAACCAGACAGATACTACAGAGTCCCTGACTCTCTCAAATTTCTGTATAAAAGCCCTGTTGCTGATCCAGAAACAATTTTCCCAGGGTCCCAAAGGGGTTAAAGCCTCTACTGCTAAAAATCCTGTATCCTCTGAAAGGGATTCTAGAGCACTAGACAGATGGGGAAAGAAAGTATATACCTCAGCTACTCTAGCTATGAGGGCCTTAAATTGTCAGTTTCACATGCTGAAATATCAACAATATCTGATGTCTCAATTAAAACAAAAAATGCTTGCACATACAGACCAGCCAGATTACAAGGAAATGCAAGATTTGTTGCATTTAGCTGAACAAGTGGGAAAACATACTTTGCAATGTGGATTTGATTCATTGGAAGCTTCTTGTAGAGCAGCAGTGACAGGATCTGTCATACGTAGGCATGCTTGGTTAAAAGAACAAACTTTACCTTATGTTAAAGCAAAGTTATTGGATGCACCCTTACAGCAGGATGTTTTATGTGGTGTAAAAGCAGAAGAGGTTTTAAAGAAAATGGAGGATAAGGCAAAATCTATGCAGACGGTCAAGGATTTCTTACAGGTTCAACCTCCTCGTTTCAGCAGAAATTGGCCAACCAAAAACTGGTCCTTTCCAGTTTCTGCCAGACCACAGAGGGGCAGATGCCCAAGAGGCGCAGGCCAGCCACAAGGCTCTTACCAGCCTCGACAATGGAGTGCCACAACCCAAAAAGGAGGAGAAGACAGGTCTCAAACTACCAGAAGACGAACACAATGACTTGCCCCTCAGGCTACTAAGCAAAACCCTCTTGGCAGCTCCCTTGGGGGGGAAACTAGCACTTTTTGCAGACAATTGGCACATCACAAAAGACAAATGGGTCCTAAATATTGTATCTCAAGGATACAGATTCCACTTTCACACTTTGCCAAGGATAAAAGGAATGCCAAACCTGCCACCAAACCAATGGGCAGAGGCTCAAAAGCAAATTTCAGCTCTCATGGACATGAGAGCCATTCAACAGGTTCCTACACAGGAGCAAGCACAGGGATTTTACTCAAGACTGTTTCTAGGTCCCCGAAAGGACAAAGCCTGGAGACTCATTCTGGACCTCTCAATTCTAAACACATACCTGGAAGTACCCAAATTCAAGATGCTAACACTACAGCAACTTCTGCCCATGCTGGGCAAGAAGGCTTGGCTAGTAACGTTGGACCTCAAGGAGGCATACCTGCATGTCCCTATCAGACAAAATTGCAGAAGATACCTCCGATTTATTGCAGGTTCAACCCATTACCAATTCTCTGCACTGCCCTTTGGCTTATCTACTGCGCCCAGGGTCTTCACAAAATGCCTGGCACCAGTAATTGCATACTGCAGACAGAGGGATTCAAATATATCCATACCTGGATGACTGCCTTATTCAAGCAGAAAGCAATGACATTCTATTAAAGCATCTGGCATTTGTCAACCTACTAAGTTGCTTAGGGTACACAGTAAACGAAAAGTCAAAACTAGTGCCCTCCCAAGACATAATATTCCTGGGTGCCAGCTTAAATACAACGGCCCAGATGGCTTACCTCACGCCAGACAGACAACTGACTCAATACTTCAAAATGATGGCAACAAAGACCCAACTCCCTGCAAGAAAAATTCTGCAGGCCTTGGGATGTATGGCATCTTGCATACTACTACCATTTGCAAAACTGCATATGAGGAAATTACAATGGTATCTGAGAAGCGTATGGTCTCGCCACAGCTTGGAAACAATAATTCCACTCATTCCCTGCCTTCAACAGGAGTTTCTATGGTGGGCTCAGGCATGTCACGTCAACAAGGGTCAACCTTTCACCTTACCCACAGCCAGGCAAACTATAACAGACGCATCGGATTATGCCTGGGGAGCACACATGGCAGGACAAGTGTATTCAGGGGCAAATGGTCTGCAAACCAAAGGCATCTACATATCAATCAAAAAGAGATGGTAGCTGTACAAAATGCCCTAACAGCTTTCAAGGACCTCCTACATCCAGGACAGCTCCTAATAGCTCCTAATAGACTGACAACACCACAGTGATGTGGTACATAAACAAGCAAGGGGGCACACACTCCTACCCCCTATGCAGACAAGCAATGACCTTGTGGAACACAGCACTGACCTACCAAGTTCAACTACAAGCACAATTCCTGCCAGGAAAGAAAAACACACTGGCAGACTATCTAAGCAGAAACATCACAGATCCTCACGAGTGGAAACTAGATCCACAAGTATTCGCAATGATTACTCAAAAATGGGGGGTCCCAGACATAGCTCTGTTTGCTTCCCCCCAAAACTACCAACTACAGAAATTCTGCACAAGGACATATCACACACTAGCTTGGAAAGTGGACGCCCTCTCATTCAGATGGAAAACATTGACAGTGTATGCCTTTCCTCCACTGCCTCTTCTGGCAAAGGTGCTGCTGAAAGCCAGATTAGAGGCCACAAATGATACTCCTTGCTCCAGACTGGCCACGCCAACACTGGTATCCAATACTAAGGAACATGGCTCAAGGCCCACCATGGGTTTTGCCTACAATTCCTCACCTGCTCACTCAGCAAAACAATCAGATTCTACACAGCCAGCTCAAGACTTTAAATCTGGCTGCATGGCAAATTGCCTGAATAATCAGTCAACACTTCTCTCTAAAGCTGTGATGGAAGTCATTCTGGAGGCCAGGAGGCCCAGCACCAGGAAAGTCTATTCAGACAAATGGAAAATATTCTGCGCCTGGAACCAGGCTAAAGGCCAAAATCCACTTGTCCCAAATATTCCTCAGATTCTTAAATATTTAACAGATGTTGCACAAAGGACTTTCCTTGTCTATTAAGATCCACGCCTCAGCTATTTCTGCTCAGTACAACACGGATCCTCCTATATTTTCACATCCATTACGAAGACAGTTCCTCAGAGGGGCTAAGAACAATAAGACTGCCCCGGAGAGCACCAACACCTACTTGGGATCTCAACTTTGTTCTGGAAAAACTTATACTTTGCCCTTTGAACCAGCTTTCACTGCTGATCTACAGTTCCTATCCTGGAAAACTGCCCTGCTACTAGCAATAACTTCAGCACGAAGAGTCTCAGAACTACAGGCCCTAATGGCAGTGGAGCCTTTAATCATTTTTCATCAAGACAGTCTCTTTACAAACTAACCCTTACTTTATGCCAAAGGTGGTATCCAGTGTGGCCCTAAACCAAACCATTCATTTGCCCACCTTTTATCCAACCCCCCAGAACAAAGGGGAAAGGCTCCTACACTCTTTGGACATTCACATGCAATTACGTTGCTACTTGGATAAAACTAAGGCTTTCAGAAAGTCTGACCAGCTCTTTGTATCCTATGCTGCAGGATCTCAAGGAAAAGCCATCTCAAAACAGACCATTTCAAAATGGATAGGACATTGTATCCGTTTCTGCTGCACACACCATGGGAAATCTGCTCCTGGTAACATCAGGCCCCATTCCACCAGGGCTACAGCAACATAAACAGCCTTTCTCAGAGGGGTACCAACCAAAGATATTTTGGAGGCTGCAACTTGGAGTTCAGTGCACACCTTCACCAAGCACCATCACTTAACTCTATATTCTAAAACCAGAGCTGGCTTTGCCACTGCAGTTCTGCAGGTCCTACTAGCCTCTCCAAACCCTGTTTAGTTCCACCACCCATCCTTAGCTTTGGGATTCAACCCAAGAGTGATGACTGCAGCAGTGTAACACGATGAACATAGTACAGTTTTGTACCTACCATAAATGTAGATGTTAGTGTTCACACTGCTGCAGTCCAGGTTACCCACCCTCCATCCCCTCTGAACTAGGTGGACTTATCTATTCCTTTCTATCCTATACAACCTCTGTGGTGTATTTGCTTGTGACTGAAGGTATTTTATTTATATATGTATATTTTTATAGAGCAATATGTATTGCCTACCTTTTGGGGGCACCTGACATCTGGGGCAAGAAAAACTGAAGAAAATGGCATCTGATGCATCTTGTATACCCCTGGCGCACTGACGTCGGGGAAGAAGTGACAGCAACTGACGTCGAACCAAGACTTTGGAACTCTGTCCAACTGCGGAACCGCCTGACGGCAGGATAACCCAAGAGTGATGACTGCAGTAGTGTGAACACTAACATCTACATTTATGGTAGGTACAAAACTGTACTATGTTCTTCGTTCCCCATTGCTGCAGTCCTTACTATAGGGTATAGTCCGCGTCCAGTCGGCCCGAATACCAGAGTATAAGGCTGACGTCGGTCAGGGCGCATTAGACTGACGTCAGTACGTCAGGGTACTAATGCGCATGACCGACGTCATATCCTCAGTCTTTTTTGCCGCATGGTCCGATGCAGAAGCAGTTTTGCGAGTGCAGGTTGGCGTTCTGAAATATTTCCGAAACCGGAGTTTCAGACCGAAACAGAGTTGGCTAAGTACCCCGTTGGGGAACATTTTGGTTTTTCTTGCCTCAGTATTTAACCGGATGTCAGAAAAAGTGAATAACTGTATTTCTTGTGGGAAACAGATACCTCATAGGGATTACCATACCTTGTGTATACCTTGTTTAGGGCCTGAGCACGACGTTGTTGGTTGCCGCTCTTGTGCTAGGTTTAACAAACGCACTATTAAGAGGAGGTTAGACTGTGCCAGGTTAGTGTTTGGGAAGCGTTGCAATTATAAAATGCCGCCGGATGCTCCGGCGCCTTCGGCCCAAGAAGCGCAAGGACAAAACAGTGAAGCCTAGGGTTGATGAACCGGCAGTCCCGGACGTCGGTTCTTTAGAAGGCTCAGTGGAGCCAGAGGTTTTGCCAGGAGTTTCCATGGAGTCTCAGGCAGAAACTTTACTGTTACAGGATGTGCCTTCTCAGGAGGTAGGCCAGGCTGCGGGGCTTCTCAGGTAACTGTTCTTCCCTCTCTTCCCAAGGTAGTTAGAGCCTCTCCTTCTGTTGCCAAAACTTCTTTGAGAGGTAGGCCAAGTTCAGCTTCAGTGGGGCTTCTCCTAGCATTTCGGGTTCTGTACCTAAAAAACATATGCTTAAAATGGCAGAAGATTTGATTACTATGATTAGAGGTTCTATGCCCCCTCCTGATAAGAGGCCTAGGGTGGAACCGAGTTTGATAGTTTTGAACAGTGTTCAGAGGCTTCAGAGTCTTCTGGAAGACTTGCAGGAGTATCCTACTTATTCTGATTCTGATGTGGATGATTCCACTCCTACAGCTTCTCCTCCTGAGGATTTCTCATTTTCAGAGACTCTGCATTCCATGAGGGAGCACTTTAAATGGGAAGGCCAGGATTACTCTGATTCCAGGAAAAGGCTTAGGGAATTCTTGTTTTACCCCAGCATAGGCCCTTAGCTATTCCTCCTGTGTTGAATGTGGTGGAAGATGTTTTGCAGAGGCTTCCTGAACCCTGACTCTTTGCCTCCTGCTCCTGTTAAGCCTGATAGGTATTATAGGGTGCCCAAGCTCATAAGTATTTGTTTAAGAGTCCTAGGGCGGACCCAGAAACTATTTCTCAAGGGCCTAAAGGTGTTAAGGCTTCTGTGGTTAAAAATCCTGTTCCCACTGATAAAGAGGCAAGGGCTTTGGATAGGTGGGGAAAGAAAGTGTATACTTCTTCCACTCTAGCCATGAGAGCGTTGAATTGTCAGTTTCACATGCTAAAATATCAGAATTATCTCCTTTCACAATTAAAATCTAAGGTGGATGCTTTGGCGGAAGGTATTGAGTGTAAAGAGTTGCTGGATTTGGTTCATGTGTCTGAACAAGTGGGTAAGCATTCTTTGCAATGTGGTTTTGATGTTGTACAGGCCTCCTCCAGGGTGGCTGCTACTAGTTCTGTTCTTCGCAGGCATGCCTGGTTGAGGGATCAGAATTTAGCTGAGCATGTTAAGACAAGGATTTTGGATGCTCCTTTACAGTCTGATGTGTTGTTTGGATCGCCTGTGGAAGCAGTTTTAAAGAAAATGGAGGACAAAGCTAAGTCTATGCAAACTGTTAAAGATTTTTTGCAGGTGCAGCCACCGAAGTTTAGTAGAAATTGGCCTGCTAAGGGGTGGACATATCCTGCTTATGATTCCCAGTCTAGGGGTAGGTCTAGACGTGGTAGGGGCAGGGCTCAAGGTTCTTTAGGCCTAGAACAGGAGTTCACCTGCTCAGACTTCTGGTGAGGGCAGGGGTCAGTCCTTTCGTAAACAGACCCAATGACCTGTCTTTTCAGCTGCCAGTAGATTCTCGTCTGGCAGCTCTTTTGGGAGGAAGACTGTCTCTTTTCAAAGAAAATTGGGATTTAATTACTCAAGACAAATGGGTGTTGGATATCATTCACCACGGTTACAGATTTTATTTCCATACAATGCCCCTTTCAAAGGCATGCCAGACGTTCCTCCTCCACAAAGAAAAGAGGCTCACAAGCAAGTTTCTCAGTTACTCCAGATGGGGCTATTCAGCCAGTCCCTGTATCAGAAAGGGGCCTAGGATTTTATTCTCGCCTGTTCCTAGTACCAAAGAAGGGGAACACGTGGAGACCAATTTTGGATTTATCTCTCCTCAACACTTTTCTGGACATTCCCAAGTTCAAGATGTTGACGTTACAACAGCTTTTACCTCTGCTGGGCAAAGATCACTGGATGGTAACTTTAGATCTCAAGGAAGCTTACCTTCATGTGCTTATAAGGCTAAGTTGCAGGAAGTATCTGCGGTTTCGAGCTGGAAATTCTCATTATCAGTTCTCTGCATTGCCCTTTGGCTTATCTACTGCCCAGAGTATTCACAAAGGTTCTGGCTCCAGTGATAGCTTACTTCAGGCTTCAAGGAATTCAAATCTATCCTTACTTGGACGACTGCCTGATTCTGGCTCAAGAAAAGGAAGACCTTCTACAGCATCTGGAATATGTTATAGCAGTGCTAAGATGCCTAGGGTATTCTGTGAACGAAATAAAGTCCAGTCTAGTACCCTCTCAAGACATGTGCTTTCTGGGTGTGAGACTGAATACAGCAGCCCAGATGGCCTTTTTAACCCCGGACAAACAAAAGACTCTATCACTTTACTTCCATCAACTATCTCATCAGTCCGTGCTGACTGCAAGGACAGTCCTTCAAGCATTAGGGTTCATGGCATCTTGTATTCTGGTGCTTCCCAATGCCAAACTGCATATGAGGAAGCTACAATGGTATCTCAAAATGTATGGACACAGCACTGCCAGGATTTGGACACTGTCATTCAAATAATACCTTGCCTTCAAAAAGAATTTTTGTGGTGGGCTCAGGAATGTCACCTAAACAAGGGACTCTCTGTGACCCGGCCAGAGGCGAGTCAGATTTTAACGACAGATGCCTTGGACATTGCTTGGGGAGCTCATCTAAATGGAAAGTGGATACAAGACAAGTGGCCTGCCAGACTACAGCATCTACATATCAACATGAAGGAGATGTTAGCAGTCCAGTTTGCATTAATGGCTTTCAAGGAGTTACTTCTTCCAGGGCAGGTGTTGATTCTAACAGACAACACAACTGTCATGTGGTACATCAACAAGCAAGGGGGAACACATTCTTATCCTCTATGCAGGCAAGCAATGATTTTATGGGAGACTGCGCTAAGCTTGCAACTTACTCTTCAGGCAAGGTTTCTGCCAGGAGCACAGAACTCCTTAGCAGATGTGTTAAGCAGACAAATCATGGATCCCCACAGTGGAAACTGGATCTTCATGTATTTCAGAGATTGACAGTGTCATGGGGAACTCCAGACATAGATCTGTTCGCTTCTCCACTAAACCACCAGCTGCCAAAGTATTGCACAAAGGGGTTTCATCACACAGCTTGGAAAGTGGATGCTCTGTCTTTCAGTTGGAAAAACCTTCATGTGTATGCCTTTCCACCTCTACCTCTTCTTCCAAAGGTACTATTAAAGGTCAGACAAGACAGGCCAAGGATGATTTTGATAGCTCCAGATTGGCCTCGGCAACACTGGTACCCACTACTACGGAGTCTGGTAAAGAAGCCTCCATGGCCTTTACCTCTGATTCCTCATCTGTTATCTCAGAAGGACGGTCATCTGCTCAATGTCAAGCTTCACTCTCCATCTAACAGCCTGGCATATTCTGTGTTGAGGCACAGCAGGTCTCAACTTCCTCAAGTTTTAAATGTGATTATGGAAGCTAGAAGACCTAGTACAAGGAAAGTGTACGCAGAAAAATGGAAGAGATTTTTATTTTGGAGTACTGCAAAGAATTTGGAGATTTCTGAGCCTAATTTGAGTGTGGCTCTTCAATATCTTACTGAGTTATTGGACAAAGGTTTGTCCTTCTCTTCCATTAAGATTCATGCTGCAGCAATTTCAGCTCACTATGACTGTGATCCACCATTGTTTTCGCATCCTTTGTTCAAGCAGTTTCTTAGAGGGCAAAGAATATAAGACCCCACGTAGAGCTCCTACTCCTGCTTGGGATCTCAGTTTTGTGTTGGAAAAACTTACTCTACAACCTTTTGAGCCTGCGGCTACTGCTGAATTGAAATACTTGTCATGGAAGACTGCTTTTCTGTTGGCTATTACTTCTGCAAGAAGGGTGTCTGAGTTGCAGGCCCTTATGGCAGTAGAGCCCATTTTGATTTTCCATAAGGATAGGGTATCATTACGTACTAATCCTTCCTTTATGCCTAAGGTGGTTTCTAGTGTGGCTTTAAACCAAACTATTCATTTGCCTACTTTTTATGCAGACCCCAAAATAAAGGGGAAAAGATTTTGCACACTTTAGATGTACACAGGCAATTGCGTTATTATTTGAGCAGGACTAAGGATTTTAGGCAGTCTCAGCAGTTGTTTGTTTCTTTTGCTTTGAGTTCACAGGGCAAGCCTGTGTCAAAACAAACTATTTCTAGGTGGATTGGCTTTTGCATTGCATTTTGTTATTCCCATCATGGCAAGGAGATTCCAGCTGGGATTAGGCCTCATTCCACTAGGGCTACTGCCACTTCAACAGCATTTCTAAGGGGTGGCAACTAAGGATATTTTGGAAGCAGCTACTTGGAGTTCAGTGCATACTTTCTCTAAGCATTATCACCTTCCTATCTACTCTAAGTCTAGGGCTGGTTTTGCCACAGCTGTTTTGCAAGGCATGTTGTCAGCTCCTGCTTCTTTATGATTTGCCAGCCTCCCTTACCTCTGCTTTGGGATTCTACCCAATAGTAAGGACTGCAGCAATGGGGAACGAAGAACATAGTACAGTTTTGTACCTACCATAAATGTAGATGTTCGAGGATCCCCATTGCTGCAGTCCAATCTCCTCCCTCCTTCCCCTCTGTGTTTAGGGGTGGTTGTGTAGGTGAGGCTACATGCTTATATTTTTGTATATATTCTTGTATATATTGTACATATTTTTGGTGCAGGTATTTTGGGCCTTGTCTTTTTAGGGTCTTCTGACATCTGGGGCAAGAAAAGACTGAGGATATGACGTCGGTCATGCGCATTAGTACCCTGACGTACTGACGTCAGTCTAATGCGCCCTGACCGACGTCAGCCTTATACTCTGGTATTCGGGCCGACTGGACGCGGACTATACCCTATAGTAAGGACTGCAGCAATGGGGATCCTCGAACATCTACATTTATGGTAGGTACAAAACTGTACTTTTTGCTGAGTACGAACCCTTCCTTCCCAAGGTGTCCTCAGCAGTCAATATTAATCAATCTATAAATTTGCCAGTCTTCCCAAATTTCCAAAATAGAGGTGAACGTAAGCTTCATTTATTGGATGAACATACAGCTTCGTTTTTACTTGGACTAAACCCTTCCGGAAGTCTGATCAATCGTTTCTCTTTCAAAACCTTTTTTGGGCAAAGCAGTTTCGAAAGTGTCCTTAGCAAGGTGGATCACTGTATTGCACAGGTTTATAAGGACAAAGGTTCATCTCCTGGTGTATTGAAGGCTCATTCCACTAGAGCAATGGCCACTTCTGCAGCTTTCTGGTCAAGAGTTCCGTTAGACTATATCTGTGCGGCAGTGACTTGGGCCAATTTGCACACATTCATCTCTCGTTATAAATTGGATCTCATTTCTAGAGGGAGAGCATCCTTTAGCTCTGCGGAGCTCAGAAATATCCGTCCATAAGGGCCTCCCAGGAATAATAGTAGCTGGGGACTCTGTCCCATATATGCAGAATGAAGTCAACTACTTCAGATAAAGAAGTTATGTTCTTACCATAACGTTCCATCTGAGTAGACTTCATTCTTCTGCCCCTTCTCTCCCTCCATCCCACTCACTCTTCAGATTTTTCCTGTTTAGGTTTGTGGTTATGTTGCCACTTAGTGTCAGCAAACTCTATCTGGGGATAGATAGGAGGAAGTGATGTAATATAGGTAAGGGAGGCGCTTGGAGCTCGGAGCTGATGCTTGAAAAGTTTTGCCAGCTCGGATCTGAATCTGATCCGTATACCCATATGTGCAGAAGAATCAAGTCTACTACTCAGATGGAACGTTATGGTAAGAACATAACTTTATATACCCATACCTGGACGATTGTCTAATTCAAGCAGAAAGCCAGGACATACTTCTGAATCTGGCATTTGTACAAAAGGGTGGTAGCTTGTCTGGAGTAC
Source organism: Protopterus annectens (assembly GCF_019279795.1). Lineage (NCBI taxonomy): Eukaryota > Metazoa > Chordata > Ceratodontiformes > Protopteridae > Protopterus > Protopterus annectens. Next base: position 657,431,871 of record NC_056747.1, read on the forward strand.
ACCATAAAAGAAAAGAAATCACATCTGGTACCCTGTCAAATTATATTCCTGGGAGCAAGCTAGAACACAACTTCCCAGATGGCTTTCCTCACGCCAGAGAAACAAATTCATTTGGCAACTTACTTCAAACTAGTGGCCACCCTACTATCTGCAAGGCAAACACTGCAAGCCTTGGGGTTCATGGCTTTGTGCATTCTACTAATTCCATATGCAAGACTGCATATGAGGAAACTACAATGGTATCTAAAAAGCCTATGGTGTCAACATTCTCAGGAACTAGAAGCAATTATTCCTATCATACCGTGCCTACAGATGGTTCCTTCGGTATGCAGAGGCCTGCCACCCACCAAAACAAGGGACTGCCATTCACTCTACCCCCCTGCCGCCCAAACCCTAACAGACTCTGACTGTGCATGGGGGGCTCACTTGGCAGGGAAGTGCATTCAGGGCAAATGGAACCCAAGTCAAATGCACCTGCATATCAATCAAAATGCTCTGACAGCCTTCAAGGACCACATTCTTCCAGGACAATTAATGGTAAAGACTGACAAACACGACTGTTGTGGTACATAAACAAGCAGGGGGGGGAACCCACTCATACCCTCTCTGCAGACTAGCCATGGCTCTGTGGAACACAGTCTCGAGCTACCAAGTGCACCTACAGGCTCAATTCCTGCCAGGAAAGCTAAATACACTGGCAGACGAACTAAGCAGAAATCTCATGGACCCACGCGAGTGGAAACTAGAATCAGACATTCAACATGTTTGTAAGCAAATGGGGGAGCCCAGAGATAGACCTGTTCGCCTCCCACAGAACTACCAATTGGACAAGTTCTGCACAAGGACTCCCCACAAACAAGCTTGGAAAGTGGATGCCCTGTCCTTCACCTGGAAAAATCTATCAGTTTATGCCTTTCCTCCTCTGCCTCTCCTCTCCAAGGTACTACTAAAGATCAAACAGGACAAACCATGGACAATACTGATTGCACCAGGCTGGCCATACCAACACTGGGTACCCCCTCTTGCGCAGTGTCACTGCTGGCACCATGTCACCTGCCTCAGACCCCTATCCTGCTGTCCCAGCAGGAGGGCCAGATTCTGCACCCTTTGCTTCAAACCCTGAACCTGGCAGCCTGGCTAATTAACTGATCTCTTGCCATCCCTCAGTAAACAAGTGTTGGTCATTCTGGAGGCAAGGACTCCTTGGTACTAGAAAATCTTATGCTGAAAAATGGAAAAGATTCTGTTCCTGGAACCAAACTCGGGATGGGCACAGCAGAGCACAATTTACCTCAGATTCTTCAGTACTTAACTGAGATGCTTCACAGGGGCCTTTCCTTTTCCTCCAAAATTCATGCCTCAGCCATTTCAGCTCATTA